>NW_022639865.1:6833-7600 GCF_010583005.1 Odontomachus brunneus | reverse complement strand
GCGGCGGTTTCCGCGGCGGATTTTGCGGCGGTTTCCGCGCCGCCCGCGCTGCCCGCGCCGTCCGCGCCGCCCCGCGCCGCCCCGCGCCGCCCCGCGCATTTCGCAGCGTGATTTTTAGTCACAGCTGCAAACTCTAATATTCTGCAAACGTATGCATTCGACAATTAGATGTGCAGAAAATGTGACACATGAGATTCTTATTACTAATGAGCACGTACACTGTGCCCCCCGCGACAAGATTTTGCGTGTTATGCATTCGACAATTAGATGCGCAAGAAAAAGAATGCGACACATGATATTCTTATTACTAATGAGCACGTACACTGTGCCCCCGCGACAAGATTTTGCATGATATACATCATGGATAATATGTTATATAAAAACGGTAAAGAAACGGTAAAGAACGGTAAAGAAACGGTAACGTAAACGGTAAAAAAACGGTAACGTAAACGGTAAAGAAACGGTAACGTAAACGGTAAAAAAACGATAAAGAAACGGTAAAGAACGGTAAAAAAACGGTAACGTAATCGGTAAAAAACGGTAGGAAACGGTAAAAAACGGTAAAGAAACAGTAAAGAACGGTAAAGAAACGGTAAAAAACGGTAAAGAAACGGTAACGTAAACGGTAAAGAAACGGTAACGTAAACGGTAAAGAAACGGTAAAGAAATGGTAAAGAACGGCAATGAAACGGTAAAGAAAACGGTAAAAAACGGTAATGAAATTTAATATCATAGCATATCGCGCGATGTAATTCCGTGTAATTTGA
>NW_022639865.1:6660-6823 GCF_010583005.1 Odontomachus brunneus | reverse complement strand
AAGAACGGTAAAGAAATGGTAACGTAAACGGTAAAAAACGGTATGAAACGGTAAAAAACGGTAAAGAAACGGTAAAGAACGGCAATGAAACGGCAAAGAAAACGGTAAAAAGCGGTAATGAAATTTAATATCATAGCATATCGCGCGATGTAATTCCGTGTAA
>NW_022639865.1:2681-2925 GCF_010583005.1 Odontomachus brunneus | reverse complement strand
GCAAACGTATGCATGTTATGCATCAAGGACAATATATTATATAATAAAGCGGTAAAAACGGTAATATAGAACGGTAAAGAAACAGTAAAGAATGGTAAAAAAACGGCAATGAAACGGTAAAGAACGGTAAAGAAACGGTAAAGAAACGGTATAGAACGGTAAAAAACGGTAAAAACGGTAAAAAACGGTTTAGAAACGGTAATGAAACGGTAAAGAACGGTAAAAACGGTTTAGAAACGGTAAA
>NW_022639865.1:2123-2671 GCF_010583005.1 Odontomachus brunneus | reverse complement strand
TATTATTATATTAAATAAATAAAATTATTTTACATATCAAAGATTAAACAATTCTTTCTGGCGCTGACCCAACCACCAATTAAATATTTTCAATACATTTTGTAACGCGCAGTGTTTTGAATGATTATTACACCGTAAAATGTTGGTTGCATCCAGTTTGTCCAATGACGCCATATCCTCGTAATCCGCATCCAGAGTCTCAACGATCACCTTTTCCCTCACATCAGCATCGAGGAGATTCGTCAGCCACTCTCGCTTCTCGTACCCCTTGACGTAGACGAGTTTGGATTCTTCGCTGGTTTCGCTGATCACAGCGTCCGTGATCAAACGTTTCGCTTTGTTGTACGGGACGATTCCATCCTTCCAATGCAGACCATGATGATTAGCCGTCAACCATGCTGCTTTCGATTTGTCAGCTCTCGTGAGAAGATGCCACGGCATAGGACTCGCAAAAACATAATGGGAGAGAACAGTTCCATTTCCAAGTATTGCTATCTCTTTTACGTGAAATCTTATTCCAACCGTAAATGCTTGCAGGTCCACAAATG
>NW_022639865.1:0-502 GCF_010583005.1 Odontomachus brunneus | reverse complement strand
CATCGAACAGAAAGGCCGCACAATTATTTGTCAACATATCAACTGCATGGTTATCGCCTTCTATCCTCGTTTGTACAAACTTGCCCTCGATGTAGAGAAAACTCTCACATGGCAACGTGTACAAATCCTGCTGTTGTATCGGTATTCGTATCTCGTCACTGTGTCCAAAAGATGTATTGGCGTATGGATTGTACGTGTGAGTCTCGATCTTGACGATGCGATCGTCAAAGATCGGCTCACCGCCAATGTTCAAAATGTCGACCATCTTCACGTATTTTTTCGCACGATGAATCCCAAAGATCTTAAAAATGCAATGTTGGCTGCGCTAAGTTTCTTATTTTTCTTGTTTATAATTGTCCTCTTGATGGGAAAAATGTCGCTCACGTATTTAGTCTGACTCGCTTCGTTCAATACGATCATCTCAGGTGTCCTATTGCCGCCGCACGTGCAACATGACGATTATCTCTTCTCCGCGGAAATCAAGCAATCGACCGTCTTGATC
>NW_022639864.1:62990-63110 GCF_010583005.1 Odontomachus brunneus | reverse complement strand
TCTTATTAGTCGTGTCATCTTTAGAATGTAATGAACAAAGGAGTAGGGAGAGTGGGGTACAATGGAGATATCTTTTTTCTAGATGCCTTAAAAAATAAAAAATTAACAAAGAGAGATAAA
>NW_022639864.1:62556-62755 GCF_010583005.1 Odontomachus brunneus | reverse complement strand
AAAAAATTAACAAAGAGAGATAAAGAAACAATTTTTATTTTAATATGAAATGTAATCATTTATCTTCCATATAAAAACTGAAGTAAAGAAACTGAATGTATGATAACAAAATAAAAACTTTTTTACAAAAAACAAAATTTTAATGCTGGCTCAGCATTAGAGGAGATGCTCTATGTGATTGCCATTCACTCTCACGCAT
>NW_022639864.1:58136-62546 GCF_010583005.1 Odontomachus brunneus | reverse complement strand
AAAAAAAAAAAAAAATTTTAATGCTGGCTCAGCATTAGAGGAGGTGCTCTATGTGATTGCCATTCACTCTCACGCATGTTTCAGTCCTACGTCTTAGAGAATCACGCACTCTTTCAAATACACCTGGCTGGTCAGAAATTTGCCGACACGCATGGAAAATGCGATCCTGCAGTGTTTGGATGTCAACGACGGGTGTTGAATATACCAAGGTCTTGAAGTATCCCCATAACCAAAAATCTAAAAGATTCAGATCCGGGGATCGAGCAGGCCAAACTACTGGATCTCCCCAACCAATCCATTGCACATTAAATGCCTGAGTTAAGTGTCATCGGACGATATGTAGAAAATGGGTAGTGCACCATCATGCACGAATCACATTCGTTGCCTTTAAAGGAGAGGGATTTCCTCCAACATGATAGGCAATTCATTTGATAAAAACTGGTGATACATAGCACCTGTTAATCTATTTGATAAAACGTAAGACCCTATGATTCTATCACCAACAATTCCTGCCCAGATGTTAATACGAAACTGATGCTGATCTCGGAATTCTTCAATCGCGTGTGGATTTTTATCTGACCAGACCTGCGTATTATGGAAATTGTCTATTCCATTTTTTGTGAAGCCCGCCTCATCGGTAAATAAAATGTTTTCTATGAAATGTGGATCATCAACACATTTTCGTAAAAACCATTGACAAAATATTAATCTGGCCTGGTAATCTGGTGGTCTAAGAGAAGGAGATGGGCATACTAGGTGGCGGCGAGACGCCGTGCGTTCGAGATCTGCGTATCTTTTTCGTTCCAGAAAGAGAAAAATATCGAGAGCGCGGTCTTGCTAGGCCGGGACTCGAACCCGGGTCTTTCGCTTGCCGGGCGACTGCTCTAAACCACTGAGCTACCTGACGCTCCACGCTCACGACACTCTCCTCTTCCTAGATAACGCTCAGAGATGCCGTTCGGAAGCACTCGTTGGATATAATAGGGGTATAGTGACAGCTCATGAAGAATGGACCAGACAAGACGATGATTGATGCCTTCAGCTGCTGCTATTCTTCTTACACTTGTTCTAGGATCTTCTCAATATTCGTTCCTCCATATCAGGCGTGCGAACTGAACGAGTCCTGCCCCGATCAATTACTCGTGGTGTTAAAGATCTAGTTTCTGCGAGTCGCTGGAAAAGTTTGCTGAATAATTTTTGAGAGGGTACCCTGCGTGTTGGATAGTTTTGAACGTAGCGGACACGTGCTTCCCGGTTGCTTCCATTGGCTAAACCATAACAAAATATCATATCTGCTATTTCTCGCGTGGAATAATAAACTTCCATTATGTTTGTTCATTGAATAAACTGCATACTGTAACTTTATGTAGTGTACTACGAGTCAGATGGTTAATCTCGTACTGACGAAGTTTCGTACAGCAACAGTAGTAAACACTCTTGTTTACTAGGGCTGCTCACACTCGATAAAGCCTACGCAATGTCGTTTAACTTGTAGTATCTATTGCGAACTAAACGTAAATATCAGGAGAGAGAAATGAAGTTAGAGTGCGTGATTTGAAAGAGTACGTGATTCTGTAAAACGTAGAGCTGAAACATGCGTGAGAGTGGATGGCAATCACATAGAGCACCTCCTCCCCTTATAGAAATATCATACTAAGAAATACTGAAAAATTATTAGTGATTAAATATTACCAATAATTCTGTAATTTTTTGGCCAGTACTTAATTTCTGGTGAATATTGATAATAAAATCAATGTTAAATATTGATAGTAATCAAATGCTGAGAATTATTATGCAAAGGTGAAAAATGAGAAAATCAAAATGTTTACAGAAATATACTTATATTCATAATTTTCTCATGTCTCATAAACTACTAGATATCTAAGGTTGTCAACACATTCCAAACTTTCATGAATCCTCCTGCGATAATTTTGATCCCAAGCGGTAGAAAAACACCGGCTTCCATCCATCTCCTGACCGCACTAAACTGTTGCTTAACGTGACGGATCCGAGCGCGCACGCGGTGACTCTGATGACTCCAACAATGTTCTCACAATTCATGCTTATATAATGTATCCTTATAGTATTCACAGTATATTATAACATACCTAGCAAACACCAAATAATAGTTATATAATTTTTACTTGTTGTTTATTGGATAATTTGCTGATAGATATCGAAACAATGCAACATTCGATATGCGATGAATATTGATGTAATGTAGTAAACCAGTGATAATTACTTTTACATTTTTAACAAAATGTTATAATGATTAATCCAACAAAAAAAATAAAAAAATCCAAATTGAACAAATTGAATTACTAAATTTTGAGAGAAACTTTTAAAAAATATTATTTAAAACAATAGTGTTGTTTCATCAAATGACATGGTTTCCTTGAACGAACCCCCTCGGGGTGCACCACCTTGACGTGGTGAGGGGGCTCCCTGGGCTCGACCCGCAGGGCAGTACCAAGAGTCCAACTCTTGGGAGGGCCGCGGGAAGAGTCTGGGGTCTAAGAGTGCACCAATTGGGGGGGAAATGGGGCTCGGGTTCGCCTTGTGTCTGGGGAGGACGTCCTTCGGGGCGTGCCTCCTGGCATGGGGGGGTCCCGGGTTCCATAATAGAGGTTTCTCCTTCCCGGCAAACGGCCTCGGGAATTCTTTCCGAGGTACGCGCTGGGGAGGGGAAATGGGTGACTTCCGGGGAGTTGCTCGGAAGTCGGCCCCCAAAGATCCGTCGGGCCACGCCGGTAGGGTCACCCATGCCGGACGGGCCGACGGGGAGGGGGATTTTGGGGGGGGCGCGGCTGTCAGGGCCGTCCGGACTTATTCCGGGGCAGGGCCTGACAGTCGGCTCACGGGTAGGTCGGGCTCGTTAGCTTTTTAGCAGCCGACCTAGGGGAAGGACAATCTCGATAAAAAAACCCGCCCGTGAGTGAGGGGTTGTAAAGTTCTCACTCAAGGATGGACCAAAATGACGACGACACAACGCAAACTTACCGGCCCAGGGGTTTCGGAGCCCCAGGGTCCGGCGGCACGGGGGGTAGCGTCCCGGCTCCCTGTGTCGTCGTCATCCGGCGACGGGCTGGCGTGCGGGTTGCCTACGGGCCCGCACGCCGAAGCGGCTACCGTAGAGGTAGAGACAGGAGGAGGTGGAGGGAAAAGAAAAAGGAAGATCTCGGGAAGGAAAAAGGAGATTGACATCGAGGGTTTCGGGACAGACACGGAGGAGGGGTCTGGAGAGGAGGAGGAGTTCTGGTTCGAGGAAGAGGGTAGGAAGGGAAAGTGGCCAGATCCGGAAAATGAGGGCTGGAACAGGGACTTCGTCCTCCAGCGCCTAAAATATGTAGGAGAGAGCGCCATAGGGATCGAGAGGGTCATCGGGAAGAGCAAGAGGATGAGCAAAGTGGAGAAGGAGGAGATTGGAATGAGGAAGGAGGAGATTAAGAAATATTGTGAGGAGATGGCCACAACCTTCAAGACAAGGACGGAGTGCTTGGAGAAGGCGGTGAGGAGACTGGAGAAATGGGTCGATGAGGAAGTGGCGTTTGGGAGGAGAGTGGATAGCGAGCTGGTAGTGTGAAAGGAGAAAGGAGCAAAGTGGGAGTTGGAGCGGAAGAAATGGAAGGAGAAGGAGCTTAAGTGGGAGAGTGATAGGGAGGCATGGAACAAGGAAAGGAGAGGCTGGATGCGTAAAAAAGAGGAATTGGGAAAATGCATGGCGGAGGTGGTCAAGATGTCCGGGGAGAACCGCCCTGTTGCCGCCGCGAAGATAGAGGACCGGGCCGTATCTCCCTTCCCGGAGGTACGACCCGAGGCGAGGGACAGGGCGACGTCCCCGCTCCGGGTGACTGATGCCGGGGCGCCGCCGGCTGGACAGGGGCCGATTGCGTCCACGGCGCCAGCCGCGGTCCCGTTGAGCGACCGAGGCCGGGTCGTGGCGGGTGGAAGAGGCGGGAGGGGAAGGAGAGTTCCTTTTCCCTCCCCCAGGAGGAGAATCAGGGACGAGCAGGTCCGTGGACGTCCGGTGGCGCCTCGTGCGCTGCTGGCGCCGCCGGCGACGGTTGCGGTGGCGGTACGTCTCGAGACGGGGGGCCTCACATACGCGGAGGCCCTCCGCAAGGCGAGAGGCGATATCGCCGTGGGAGAAGGTGTGGTCCGGCCCGCCTTTGTAAGGAGGGCTGCAGGGGGTGGCCTCCTCTTCGGGCTGGTCGGACCCGACAAGGAGAGGGAGGCGGACGCCCTGGCAGATAAGCTTAGGGCGTCGCTCCCGCAGGCCGCTGTAACGCGGCCCTCAAGGTGGGGGGAGGTCCGACTCGTCGGTTTTGACGAGTCGGTCCTCCCTGAGGAGGTGTGCGAGGTTCTCGCGGAGCAGGGGGGATGCGGGCCGAGCGATATACGTCTCGGCCC
>NW_022639864.1:57262-58126 GCF_010583005.1 Odontomachus brunneus | reverse complement strand
AATAAGCTTAGGGCGTCGCTCCCGGAGGCCGCTGTAACGCGGCCCTCAAGGTGGGGGGAGGTCCGACTCGTCGGTTTTGACGAGTCGGTCCTCCCTGAGGAGGTGTGCGAGGTTCTCGCGGAGCAGGGGGGATGCGGGCCGAGCGATATACGTCTCGGCCCCATTAGGTGGAGCTGGCGGGGGGAGGGGGCGGTTTGGGCGCGTCTCCCCCTTGCGGCGGCCGTCAGTGTGGCGGCCAAGGGGAGGGTGGCCCTGGGGTGGGCGGGAGTGAGAGTCGAGTTGCTCCCGGCTCGCCCGCTTCAGTGCCATCGGTGTTGGAGGCTCGGCCACGTCCGGGCGGCCTGCTCCGCGTCTACGGACCGGAACAGGCTTTGTTATCGATGTGGTCGAGCCGGGCACGCCGCGCGGGTTTGCACCGAGAGTGCGGCCTGCGCGGTGTGCCGTGAGGAGGGAAGGGACCCGGGTCACCGGATGGGTGGTCCCGGGTGCCCGTTGATGGGGGGCGGTCGGTTCGGCGCTCCACCGCCGGGCCACCGTAGAGGCCGGCCGCCGAACGCGGCTCCGGGCCAGGGAGGCCCGCTGCCCGCGGGAGGGCCCGGTCCTCCCCCACCACCACCAACCGCGGGGTCTGCGGGGGGACTTCACCCCCCGGAGGGTCCGCGAGAGGTGGAGATGGCCCCGGTCTGACCACCAAGACCGGGGCCACGGCGCTGGCCGAACACCAGGCCGGCGCCGGGGGCCGGTATTGGGCATCACCGCCTGGTACCGGTCTCTCCTCTCCCCTACCGGCGGCGACGGGGGTGCGCGAGGGCGCACCCTCCTCCATTGCGGCTCGGGAGGGAGGCGGCGCGGTCGCACCGCGCC
>NW_022639864.1:51927-52765 GCF_010583005.1 Odontomachus brunneus | reverse complement strand
GCACACACTCTCCTGCAGAGCTGCGGTAGTCCTATTGTCTACCATATACACTATCGCATTGGGAAGCTTTAAATAGCCGCTAATAGCATTTCCTTCTTTTTTCTCTGCTTCAGGTAGCTTAATAGCCCCTGGCAGATTCTCTTGCTTAGCTTATAACATAGAGCTCTGACAGTTCTCGGCAGCGTCTCGAATGCTCCAGAACTTAACTAAGATACAGCGAATTGCAGAGTAGAGCGTGATGAGGATTTCCTAAGCGTAGGATTTCTGAACGAGACTCTGACTGTGCTTTTTAATTGTCGAGCCTTATTAAGAAAGCAACGCAAACCAGAATTGAGTTAACCACCTTAGTGATAATCCCTACCCATCTGTCTAATAAACCAAAAACCCATCTCGATCGTTCTTATAGACTTTTGCTTTCATTAACTTCTACAAATAATAAAATTGTTTGAATATATCTTCAATACGTTAGATGTCGAAGAGAGATGGCAAGAAATATCGAGAGAAACTGCTGAAATTGTTCTCTTATCAATCAACGGTGCGCGGTCCGCTCTCCGAACCTCCACGTACACCGCAACCTCCTGATCGAGGGTAATTTACTATTTCATCCATCTACTATTTCACCAATCACAACATTGAATTTCGCGCGCCAACATTAGAAATAAGTAAGAAGGAACCACCTTACGTAGAACTCGAGACAAATAATAAAGAAGCTCCGGCGGTAAATCGAGAATCCATGTCAAATCTAACAAGCAACGAGCAGGCCATAGTCGATGCCTTAATGTTATACTAAAGGACGAATAAAGCACTCAGTAAATATAAATTTATTTTTGTTCAATTC
>NW_022639864.1:51777-51917 GCF_010583005.1 Odontomachus brunneus | reverse complement strand
AAGCCAACATTTAATTTTTTACCAACATATATATTCTTTACATAATTTTTACTGTCATCTTTACATAATATCGATGATCGGTAATTACCGATATAATATTTTCTATCTACTTTCGATAGATCATTTTACCAATCTGCGGC
>NW_022639864.1:39444-48761 GCF_010583005.1 Odontomachus brunneus | reverse complement strand
CGGCTGCTGCCGAATAACGGGGGGCCAAGGGATGTGTCCCGCCGACTTTATGTCGGAGTGGTCAGATCGATGGCCCTGTATGGGGCCCCGGTCTGGGCTCGCGACCTCCGGGCGTCTCCCCATAACAGAAGAGCTCTTCTGCAAATGGGGAGACACATTGCCCAGAGGGTGGCGCGAGCTTACAAGACCACTTCGGCGGAGTCGGCGCATCTCCTCGCGGGGGTGCCCCCGTTTGATCTCCTGGCGGAGATGTACGACGAGACATATCGTCGTACACGCGACATCCGCCAGGGGGTCCGTGTCGGGGCATCACGCGTGAGAGACAGGGCGGTCAAGATGATGAAGCACCAGGCCTGGCGGTCTCTTCTGATCAAGTGGCAACGCCACTTGGCGGAGTCGGAAAACGAGACCGTCAGGGCTATCCGGCCAGTCTTCGATGGCTGGCTGGATAGTTGCAGGGGTCTCACCTTCTGGGTGACGCAGGTACTCACCGGACATGGATGTTTCGGTGAGTACCTGCACAAGATAGGGCGTGAAGACGCGGCACGGTGCCGCGCCTGCAACTCCGCCCCGGACACGGCGGCTCATACCCTGCGGGACTGTCTTGCATGGGCGGGCCAACACCGTGTGCTGAGGGCGGAAATAGGGGGAGATCTCTCACTGCCGGCGATAGTCCGCGCTATCGTCGGCAGTGAGGAGAGGTGGCAAGCCCTCTCCTCCTTTTGTTCGGACGTCATGTCCGAAAAGGAGGAGAGGGAGCGAGAAAGGGAGGAGATGGGGGACCCCACGCATGGCCCTAAAAGGCAGAGGAGGAGAGGGAGAGCGAGGGGTCCCGGGGCACCGCCCCCCGACTCGTCGTCGTCAGACCCGTCTTCGGATGTGGTTGGCAGCGGCGACCCCGGGGGCGGGGCCAATCGAGGGGCAGTTGCGCAAACTGCCCCTCCGACGACAAGGGCGCGGGTTCGCGCGGCCCTTACACCTCCGCCGGCGGGCGGGGGTCGGGGGGGGGTTGGTTGACGCCGGATGACGGGGGCGGGGGGAGAGGGACGGCTGAGGACTCAGCCACCTCCCTGCTCTCCCCCCCGTACATCGGCCAGGAGGTCCGAGGGGGTTACCCTCCCTCGGAGGAAGAATGGGTGACGGACGTAGTCCGCCACAAAAAGGCGGTTGGCGGAGGGGAGGGGAACCTTGGCTCCCCTCTCCCCGCAAGAGACGAGGAGTAAGGTAGGGCGGAGGCATAATCCCACTTCCTCTCGAGGAGATTCGGGAGTGGGACATAGTCCCACTCACCGGAGGAAGCCCCCTGCGGGGGGACAAAGGTCTAAGGATCTAAGTCCACGCCCTGCAGGGGCACGGGGGGGTGAAGTGTCCGGCGGGGGCCGGCCTTCGCTCCGACCCCCAAGAGTAGGGTGGTGTGTCCGGGAGGGTGGTTCCCTCAACACACCGCGGAGGGGGGGGTGACAGATATGTCACCCTCCCTCGAGATGTAGGGCGTCGTGACTACGACGCCCAGGGCCCGGTGCGCCCCCCCACATGCTTACGCAGTCAGGGGGGGCGCACCCGCGGGAGTGCAAATGCGCACCCGTGAAAGGGCCCGGGTAGGTAACCCATGGGGTTTTAGTAGGTAGTACGGCAAATATGCCGTGAGTCCTACATAACCTTAGCTCCCCCCCCGGGGACTAGGGTATGCGTGAATGCATTTCCCCATGTTAAAAAAAAAAAAAGGCGAACACGCACTCGATTTGACGCGAGCGACACCGTCAAAACCGGTGAGGCAAGACCTGAAAGCCGATAGCATCTCAGGTGACGGGAAACTAGCGCCGTAAGCGCAGTCACTCAAATTAGTATATAAGTGAAACATAGGATATAAGTTAGTTTTAGTTAATCCTAACTGGAGGTGCGAGATAGCGCGTATTCGGTAGACGCATTCAAAAGCGTTACCGAATCAAGGAAATGTTCATTTTCAGTTAGTATGTTACAGAAAGGCGCTGAGAGATAATCTCACTCCGGCGGATACGCGAGCGAAGCAGCGTGGACCCGATGCATCCTGCAATGTCGAAACAGCCATAAAAGTAGTAAACTTAGCATGTATAAAGGCAGCATCGACCTTGTATGATGTGTCGGATCAGCGTGTGCAGTTTAGAAATAAGTTAAACAGTTGTTAAATGGGAGAAATGTATTATTTAGTTTGATTACGTTTTATTGCATTTATTTTCAGATTTTGTTTTGTATACAGATAGCACGTCAGATATTATGTTTAGTTAGACGAATCTTGTCCGTGATCGACGATTTGATCTGTAATCATAATAAGTATTTTAGTTACTTACCTGTGATCAATTATAGTATTATGACGACTGAATATAGTGAATAATTAAATGGTTCGTATTTCGCGGATGTACTCTATGTAAGAGTGCTAACGTAATTAATAAGTTAATATTATTTGCTCAATAGTATGTAAGATTGCGAACCGCATATTTTTATATCTATATATATACAATTTTATATCTTGTTTATTTAGCATGTAAGATATATTGTATTTTATATTGTTGTCGTCTTTGTGCTGCCGATGTCAAAGTGCAATTTATTTATGTAAACGGTACTTTGCTGTGTATGTGGGTGGTAGCGGTGTCGCACATATGGGAAAGGGAGAAAGAACGAGAGAATATGTGGCGGGTTGCGCCTCCTGAGTGTCTTAGCGCAGATGGCGTGACGACGCAAAGGAGACGTCCCGCGTCCGATTTTTATATCGAGGCTTCTGACGCCATTCGCGACTTGACCGCTAACAAAAGCGGAAGTGCGCGTACATCGTGCGACCGACACACACACGCAGAGCCCGAGACACGGCGAGGCACGGCTTCCACTTCAATAAAAAGGCGACCCAGAAGTCAAAAGCGATGAGTTTATCACTACCTGCTATTCTCCCGTTCTTTCCAGTAGCTGAGATCATGTAAGACTTCTCGTCGCGTAGTAACAAAGAACGGGTGGCGACCATAATAAATTCGTAAAAAGGCAACAATAAATCTGCGGAACTGTAATCGTTCGGATACGAAAATACGTAAACCCGATAAGCCCGGTCACAACCGAACCGGAAATGTGTACATCGCGACCGTCCAAACCGGAGACGGGCGTTTCATTGCCGTCCGAACCGAAGAGAGATGCATTCCAGCAGTCCGAACCGGAGATGGACTTACCTCGCTCATCGGAACCGGAGACGAGTTTACCGCAGCCATCGGGAACCGAGAAGAAAGCATCATGGTCGCCGGAACCGGAGAAGGTCGTCCAACCGCTTTCAGAAGCGGGAGCGGAATCACGACGACTGGTGGAAGGTAAAGCGGGGATGACGAAGGTCACTGAGGACGAGACAAGAAAGATCCAGGACGAACTACTGATGGAAGATGGTCCAAAACCTCCCGAGAATGGCGGAGAGTAGCGAAGATAAGATAGCTGTTAAGAATAGGTTAATTAGTTATAAGCTATATATTAAGAAAGTATAGATAGAACGGTTTGGCCAAGCGGACTAGAACAAAGAGGATACAACTTTGATGCTTCATAAAACGTAAAAAAAACGGTCAGATCGGGTAAAAGGGTAGTTAGCTACATAAGAAAGAAGGCGATGGCGAGCGTAGTGGAACGGGCGAAGCGATGAACGGTTCCAGCTGAAAATCAATAAACCCGAGGGTTGAAAGCCGGAAAGCATGATCGAAAGGGTAGAGTAGGGAAGTAGACAGGAAGGAAGGCGACGAGAGAGGTTGGATAAGAGTTCGGAATGGCCGGTAACAAACAAGGTTTGAAGGAAGGAAGTCGATAGGTTGTGGATTCGGTAAATCAAATTCGATAACGTTAGTTATAAGTTAACAGGAAGATATCGGCCTTGACAACCGCTATTAGGTTAAGATATGAGCGACCCAAGCATCAGGCGAGTCGACGGATCCGGCAAAAGCTTGAAAAACAGTTAGTGCGCGGTAAGTAAGAAGGAGGATCCGATTAGGGACATGCGCGGATCCGTTGAGCCGGTTGATGATTGGCGATAAATACCAAATGAGAACTTCTGCAATAATGTGTAGTTACGGGGGTTAATATAATATGTTTAGTTGTTTTAAGTAAGAAAAAAGAACAATCAACACTACGCGAAGAGCTGTTTAAGTTTAATAACACAGATGGTATGGTATATTGTTAGTACTGATATAATTTTGTTTATATTATTGAGTTGTATGATTTTAAGAGTTATTATAGTTGCATAATACTATCTTAGATAAGATTATAACTATGAGGTTATACTTTTATTGGAAAATGTTTATTTGACGTTTCATATTTTATGTTTGATATATTTATATATAGATATATATTAAGTAATATTGTTATGTAATGGCGTTATTATAAGTTACAGGTATAGTAAGTCGGTATAAGATTTTATTAAATGTATAATGTTTGTAACTGAAGCGTGAGGATGAGATCGGTCACTGGACAAGAAAGTGCCTTTCAATAGGAAGGTTGGATAGCGTGACTACACGTTTATTGGTCTAGGGAGAGCCTAGGGATTCCGGCTCCCGGCGGCGCTAGCTGCGAGGAGGCGAAGTCCCGAACGTGTTTTCCTGGATCTAGGCTTTTATGCCGTGTGTTAAAAGAACCGTCGAAGTGTACAGACGACCGAGCTTATCCTCCACAATGAGAAATAAATCCGACTTCTGTGCCGATACGGTGAGTACGTTTTCCATCTCTTGAGAAACCCGTCCTTCCGTGGGAAATCGTGCCTCCGCGAACTGTATAATCGAGTAAATATTAACCGGACGGGTGGCGACCGTAAAATCAATTCAAGGCCGAATCGAGCAAATTAGCATATCGCGCAGCAAAATAACGTGGAACCTGCAATCAAATAAGCGTACGGACTAGGGTCCGGTTACAACCTCACCGCGTTTCCGCGTAGAGACTGAAGGAGCCGATCGATACCGCTCCGCCGCCGCCGCCCGAGTCACAGCCAGGAGAAAGCGCCGAGATGCCATAAAGCGAGGAGTTAGGCACGCCGTACGAGCCCTCTCTCCGCTCGACGGAGAGTCTGTCGCAGCCGAGCGCCAGCTCCGAGACGCTAGGTACACCAAATACGTCAACGGCGCCGAGTAGTGTCACCTCGGAGTCGAGCTCCGAGGAGAGCGCGAACCGCGGAACGCGTCCCGGAAGAAGAGGAAGACGCGGCCGGAGCGCGAGCGAGTCATCGTCGGACGACGACGAGGCATGGAGGTTCGCGCGCGCTCCTCGGCGCGGTCGAACGAGATGGACAGACAGCGTGGAGTCTGGCGGGAGCGCGAGTCGCAGGACCCCGCCAGCGCTCCACGACGAGTCAACGACGGATGACACGCCGCGTATCGGTCGCGGAGCGCGAGGCGCGCGCTCAACGCGAAATAGCGCGCGTTCGGAGTCGAGCCCCGAATCGAGCGCGAGCTACGAGGCACGTCCCAGAGTGAAGAGACGAATCGAGGACATCTACGAGTCCCCACCCGACACGGACGACACGTGGGAGCTCGTACGTGTGCCTCGCAGGAAACACGTGAGATGGGCGGACACTCCGGAATCTGGCGGAACGGCGAGAATGAGAGCGCCGCCAGCGTTTCGGGGTACGTCAACATCGGAGAGCGACGAATAGCGACCCGATCGGCGCGCGTCCCCAAACTCCCCACTCACTCGCAAGCGTCGTTCTAACGATGGAGGTCAATAAACAACCATTCCTCCCAGAGCTCTCGCTAAGGCGATTGCAAAACCAAGACCACTGCAAGCATCCTAAGGTGGTCTTCTCGTTTAATTGCTCACAGATCGAGATGGAGATCGAAAAGGCTGTTGAGCGAAACAAGCGACTGGCGCGCGAGTTGTGCGATATCGAGAGAGAGATTGAGCGCGCGAAAAGAAAAGAGGAGCGTGCGAGGTTGCAGAGGCTCGACAAAGAGGCGGATGAGATAAGGAGGCAGATCGCGAAGCACAGGGCGACGCTTCAGAGAATCAGCGGAGGAAGGGAAATCGCCGGAAAAGACAAATCGCAAAAAAAGCGAAAGCCGAAGCCGCAGTAGGGGGGAGACACCGCGAGAGAAGATGAAGTAGGTACGAACGGGAAAAACGAAGGCGCGCCCCGTTCCGGCGATAGAGAGCGACGATCCGTCGGACGCGGAGAACAGACCGCCGACACACCGCGAAGGTGTCGACACAATCGACAGCCACTCGTGGGAGCAGCTGCCGTCCACCGCAGATATCAGGGTGGCATGGAGCCAGGTTTATTCGTCATCGGAGCCGAGGACCCCATCGCCGGAACCAGAGAGACCGGAATCGGGAACGAGCCGCGATGGAAAGGGCAAACCTCGAGCCGACGTAAAATTGGAAGTACGACCGGTGGTGAAGTTAAGCCGTCTCGAAGAAGTGGACCCGACGATCATCCTCGACTTGAGAACGCGAGTGAGAGCGAGCGCCAACGTCGACTCTCGGCGGGGCGGCAGAGCGGAAAAGCGGATCCGTCAGGGCGAAGCCGCTACTGAACTTGTGGGACGCGAAACGAAGTCGAGCAGCCACCAACATCGAAGGGCGCAAACTCGAACGAAGGTGCAGGAAACCGGGCGCCACATAGAGTTTCGAGACGCGTCACCCGGGGAGGCAACTCTGCTGCGCCTCGAGAAGGAGAGGCGGCGAAAAGCGATGGCGGTGGCGGCGAGAAAAACAGGGTTCGGCCGTATGTTCCGAATCCTGTCAGACAGCGACCTCGACGACAACGCTAGTGCCGACGAGCCCGCGCCTAGTCCAGCCGCAGACACGCCGGCAGGCGGGAGTATTATGCGGCAGCACGCAGCCGCAGGAGAGGCGTCCGCCACCATCAGAAAGGGCGCCGGGTAGATGTCGGGCGTCGAGAGCGGAGGAGAAGACGTCGAGCTGGAACGGGGACGACAATAACGACGAGCCGCCAGGGACGAAGCAGGAGGATCCGGAGCACGTGAGCGGGCACTCACCGCGGAGGGAACGGCTCGTGGTGGCGGCCGGGAACGAGGAGATCCCAGAGCCTAACCCAACCGAACTCTCCGCGCCGGAGGAAAACCGACCGCCCGAACCGGAGACTGGGGGGGATCGGCCGTCCGAACCCGGATCCCGAGAGAGCGAGCCGACCCAACCGGAGGGCGGGGACGTCGGGGCCGACGTCGCCGCCGAGCCGGGCGAGGGCGCGTCGGTCGTGACCGTCGTCGCGACCAGGGTGGACGAGACGGTGGAGAGGAGCCCGCCAGGGGCCCGCCGGTGACGGAGGAGCCCGACGAGGAGGTGTCGGATCTAGACCTCTCCGAGGCGACATGCGCGTCGAGCGCCTGTCATTAGGAGAGGACAGCGGATTCGCAGAAAGTGAGCCAGCGATGTTAGTTTTAAATTTATTTACGCATCGTGGCCGACGCGAGATGGACGACGATCCTACGCACGCGCGGGGATCGAGCGAGCGTCGAGCGCGAAGTACGCTTCGATCGAAGAGAAATACAGTTTTGTTACTCCGTACGCATCGGTACGAGCGATCGTCCTTCGTAAAAAGTTATTTTATTATTTGATTGTTTTTCAGTATAATTGATAGTTCGGATTTTATATTTATGCGCGACATCCATCTGTGTATGCGGCATCGTGACGCGAGCGTGATTCCAGTAAGTCAGCGGAAATTGTTTTACAGTTGCCCAGTCCCGCGCGGTGGTACGCGTATACCAGTGATCGTCCGAAGTTAGATTTTTATATTTAGATAGATAGGTATATTTATATGTATTAGATTTAAGTACATGTGATATTGTCGCCAATTCGATATTGTTAATTAAGTTTATTTCTTGTAAAGGGTCTGGGGGAATCGGTGTCGTGGTCGTTGTGCGCGCTCGGCCCACCAATTAGTCAGGACACCACGCCGCGTGGGGCGCGAGCTCCGCGCGAGGTGAGGTCACGAGCGCAGATCTTGGATCTGCCTCTTTCGCCTCAATGAGGAAATGGCCGCCGAGTAGAGAGGACGTGCCGAGGGAAAGCAGCGACGACGACGAAACGCTACGCTAGGAAGGCGAATAAAGTATAACTTCAACATACCGGTGAGTCAGTTATATTCCTACCCGCGAACTCCAGTTCCTTCGTGCTAGCGAGATCGACGCCGGTATCTCTTTGTGAACGGGTGGCGACCGTTAACCATACCTGCGTAGTACCGTTTGGAGAGGAAAAATAAGTAAGATCCCGGGCGATTATAACGCCAATGTGTCGAATTGCTCACCGCCTACCTGCATTCTTCCGGGGTCCAGTTACAACCATTTTTTTTTTTTTTTTTACATGGGGAAATGCATTTACGCATACCCTAGTCCCCGGGGGGGAGCTAGGGTTATGTAGGACTCACGGCATTTGCCGTACTACCTACTAAAACCCCATGGGTTACCTACCCGGGCCCTTTCACGGGTGCGCATTTGCACTCCCGCGGGTGCCCCCCCCTGACTGCGTAAGCATGTGGGGGGGCGCACCGGGCCCTGGGCGTCGTATAGTCACGACGCCCTACATCTCGAGGGAGGGTGACATAGATGTCACCCCCCCTCCGCGGTATGTTGAGGGAACCACCCTCCCGGACACACCGCTCTACTCTTGGGGGTCGGAGCGAAGGCCGGCCCCCGCCGGACACTTCGCCCCCCCCGTGCCCCTGCGGGGCGTGGACTTAGATCCTTGGACTTAGATCCTTGGACCTTTGTCCCCCCGCAGGGGGCTTCCTCCGGTGAGTGGGACTATGTCCCACTCCCGAATCTCCTCGAGAGGAGGGGGGATTATACCTCCCTCCCCTCTTACTCCTCGTCTCTTGCGGGGAGAGGGGAGCCAAGGTTCCCCTCCCCTCCGCCAACCGCCTTTTTGTGGCGGACTGCGTCCGTCACCCATCCTTCTTCCGAGGGAGGGTAACCCCCTCGGACCTCCTGTCCGATGTACGGGGGGGGGAGAGCAGGGAGGCGGCTGAGTCCTCAGTCGTCCCTCTCCCCCCGCCCCCGTCATCCGGGGTCAACCAACCCCCCTCCGACCCCCGCCCGCCGGCGGAGGTGTAAGGGCCGCGCGAGCCCGCGCCCTTGTCGTCGGAGGGGCAGTTCGCGCAACTGCCCCTCGATTGGCCCCGCCCCCGGGGTCGCCGCCGCCAACCACATCCGAAGATGGGTCTGACGACGACGAGTCGGGGGGCGGTGCCCCGGGACCCCTCGCTCTCCCTCTCCTCCTCTGCCTTTTAGGGCCATGCGTGGGGTCCCCCATCTCCTCCCTTTCTCGCTCCCTCTCCTCCTTTTCGGACATGACGTCCGAACAACAGGAGGAGAGGG
>NW_022639864.1:39101-39434 GCF_010583005.1 Odontomachus brunneus | reverse complement strand
CCCCCCCGACCCCCGCCCGCCGGCGGAGGTGTAAGGGCCGCGCGAGCCCGCGCCCTTGTCGTCGGAGGGGCAGTTCGCGCAACTGCCCCTCGATTGGCCCCGCCCCCGGGGTCGCCGCCGCCAACCACATCCGAAGATGGGTCTGACGACGAAGAGTCGGGGGGCGGTGCCCCGGGACCCCTCGCTCTCCCTCTCCTCCTCTGCCTTTTAGGGCCATGCGTGGGGTCCCCCATCTCCTCCCTTTCTCGCTCCCTCTCCTCCTTTTCGGACATGACGTCCGAACAACAGGAGGAGAGGGCTTGCCACCTCTCCTCACTACCGACGATAGCGCGT
>NW_022639864.1:38747-39091 GCF_010583005.1 Odontomachus brunneus | reverse complement strand
CTCTCCCTCTCCTCCTCTGCCTTTTAGGGCCATGCGTGGGGTCCCCCATCTCCTCCCTTTCTCGCTCCCTCTCCTCCTTTTCGGACATGACGCCCGAACAAAAGGAGGAGAGGGCTTGCCACCTCTCCTCACAGCCGACGATAGCGCGGACTATCGCCGGCAGTGAGAGATCTCCCCCTATTTCCGCCCTCAGCACACGGCGTTGGCCCGCCCATGCGGGACAGTCCCGCAGGGTATGAGCCGCCGTGTCCGGGGCGGAGTTGCGGGCGCGGCACCGCGCCGCGTCTTCACGCTCTATCTTGTGCAGGTACTCACCGAAACATCCATGTCCGGTGAGTACCTGC
>NW_022639864.1:38150-38737 GCF_010583005.1 Odontomachus brunneus | reverse complement strand
TATTTCCGCCCTCAGCACACGGCGTTGGCCCGCCCATGCGGGACAGTCCCGCAGGGTATGAGCCGCCGTGTCCGGGGCGGAGTTGCAGGCGCGGCACCGTGCCGCGTCTTCACGCCCTATCTTGTGCAGGTACTCACCGAAACATCCATGTCCGGTGAGTACCTGCGTCACCCAGAAGGTGAGACCCCTGCAACCATCCAGCCAGCCATCGAAGACTGGCCGAATAGCCTTGACGGTCTCGTTTTCCGACTCCGCCAAGTGGCGTTGCCACTTGATCAGAAGAGACCGCCAGGCCTGGTGCTTCATCATCCCGACCGCCCTGTCTCTCACGCGTGATGCCCCGACACGGACCCCCCGGCGGATGTCGCGTGTACGACGATATGTCTCGTCGTACATCTCCGCCAGGAGATCAAACGGGGGCACCCCCGCGAGGAGATGCGCCGACTCCGCCGAAGTGGTCTTATAAGCTCGCGCCACCCTCTGGGCAATGTGTCTCCCCATTTGCAGAAGAGTTCTTCTGTTATGGGGAGACGCCCGGAGTTCGCGAGCCCAGACAGGGGCCCCATACAGGGCCATCGATCTGACCA
>NW_022639864.1:36581-37932 GCF_010583005.1 Odontomachus brunneus | reverse complement strand
AGATACTTCATCCGAGTCCCGAACCTGATGGACGTCTCACCTATTCTGAGTTGGGTCATCAGGCGGGGCACCCGCCGCCGAGGCGCGTGAAACCACAGTGCCTCGGTTTTCGAGAGCTCCACCCTCAGACTCAGGGCGTTGATACGCGACACGAGGTGCCGCGCGCCCACCTCGGCTCGAGCGTGTGCTCGAACCCAGTCCGCCCCCGTGGCGAGCAGAAGTGTGTCATCCGCGTAACACACAACGCTCACACACGGGGGCATGACGGCCTGCAGGACCGCATTATAGCCGATGTTCCACAGCAGCGGGCCCAAAACAGACCCCTGTGGAACACCGGCCGAGACCCTCCGTCGGTGTAGGCCTTCTTTGCCTGGGCATAAGACCCACCTGTCCCTCAGGTAGTCGCCAATGATCCGGCGGAGATAAGGAGGCACCTCGTGTGCTCGAAGTGCCTTCCTTATTCCTTCCCACGGTAGAGTGTTAAAGGCGTTCGCTATATCAAAGGATACAGCGAGCGCCACTCCACCGCGGGAGACAACCCGTTCCGCGAGGGAGCGAACGCGGTTGATGGCGTCAACCGTCGACCGCCCCTCGCGGAAGCCGTACTGGCACTCCGCCAGATCCGGCCCCTTTCGGGACAGGTGATCGACGAGGCGATTCGCGATAACTCTCTCAAAGAGTTTCGCCACCTCGTCGATCAGACAAATCGGCCTGTACGCGGAGGGTGAGTCCGCAGGCCGCCCCTCCTTAGGAAGGAGGACCAGGCGGGCCTCCTTCCATGTGCGGGGAAACACCCCTCTTTCCAGGCAGGCGCTGAAGAGCTTGCACAGCCTTGGACCGCACGCGCTGTACGCCAAGCACCAGACTTTGCCGTGAAGTCCGTCGGGACCCGGGGCGGTGTCCCGGTGTCCCATCTTCTCCACGGCACGATCAAGTTCCTGTTTTTGGACCCCCATCTCCTCCGACCACTCGTGGTCATACCGTTCCGGGGGGCGCTCGAGCTTCTCCGGGCATTCCGGAAAGAGTTTGTCGATTACGCCCCCCAGGAACTGGAGGTCCAGAGACTCGGTGAGCGGGGGCGCCCAAGTGCGGAGTTTCTTCCGCACCATTCTGTAGGGACGCCCCCATGGATCTCTGTCCAGAGTCTCCAGGAACCTTCTCCAAGTCCGGTGCTTGGCCTCTCCTATGGCCTCGGTGAGAGTTTTCCGCTGGGCGCGGTACTCCTCACCGAGAGTCACCGTCTCCTTCGTATCGGACCCGCCGCTTAACCTACGGCGGGCGTCGGTGTACCGGCGACGTGCGCGATTGCACTGAGTCCGGAGAGTTTCGATCTCCGGACTCCACCAGTACA
>NW_022639864.1:36060-36508 GCF_010583005.1 Odontomachus brunneus | reverse complement strand
TCCTATGGCCTCGGTGAGGATTTTCCGCTGGGCGCGGTACTCCTCACCGAGTGTCACCGTCTCCGTCGTATCGGACCCGCCGCTTAACCTACGGCGGGCGTCGGTGTACCGGCGACGTGCGCGATTGCACTGAGTCCGGAGAGTTTCGATCTCCGGACTCCACCAGTACATCGAACGACGCGGGGGAGGCTTGCTCCCCACCCGGGGCATCCCTACGTCGGAGACATCCGTCATGATGCCTCGGAGGGAAGCCGCCTCCTCCTCCACGTCCCGACAAGGTCCGTCATCTTCGACGGACCAAGTTACGACGGCGACGGCTGCCAACAGCGCGTCACGGTCTAGCTGCTTCAGCGCCCACCTGGGTGAGCTGCCCTCTGGGCGGACTTGGTGACTGGGGGCCCCGCCGGGCGAGGAGAGCATCATCCGGATATACCGGTGATCGGACAGA
>NW_022639864.1:26473-36050 GCF_010583005.1 Odontomachus brunneus | reverse complement strand
TCTTCTGGCCGCCGCAAGTGGGACTTGGCACCAGACGGTCCCAAGTCCCGGTCCAGTTACAACCAAACCAAATCCAACCCAACCTAGCTCAACCTAACCAGGTAATTCCAGGCGAACACGCACTCGATTTGACGCGAGCCACACCGTCAAAAACGGTGAGGCAAGACCTGAAAACCGGTAGCATCTCAGGTGACGGAAAAATAGCGCCGTAGGCGCAGTCGCTCAAATTAGTATGTAAGTGAAACATAGGCTATGAGTTAGTTCTAGTTAATCCTAACCGGAAATACGAGATAGCTCTTATTCGGTAGACGCATTCAAACGCGTTACCGAATCAACAAAATGTTAATTTTCAGTTAGTGTATTACAGAAAAGCGCTGAGAGATAATCTCACTCCGGCGGATACGCGAGCGAAGCAGCGTGGAGCCGATGCATCCTGCAATGTCGAAACAGCCATAAAAGTAGTAAACTTAGGGTGTATATCAGTTGGACACGGGGCAATTGGACACAGTCCAATAACAAGTCGCTGTTCCAAGGGACCCTACAAATGTCTCTAATCACACGGTGCTGTGATTGGCTGTGTCCAAATGCACCGTGTCCAAGTGCACCGCTCCCGTAAACTTAGCATGTATAAAGGCAGCATCGACCTTGTATGATGTGTCGGATCAGCGTGTGCAGTATAGAAATAAGTTAAACAGTCGTCAAATTAGAGAAATGCCTTATTTAGTTTATTTACATTTTATTGCATTTATTTTCAGATTTGTTTTATATACAGATAGCACGTCATGTATTATATTTAGTTAGACGAATCTAGTCCGTGTTCGACGATGTGATCTGTAATCAAAGATATAATAAGTATTTTAGTTACTTACCTGTGATTAATTATAGTATTAAAATGACGACTGAATATTAATATATTGAATAATTAAACGGTTCGTATTTCGCGGAGGTACTCTATGTAAGAGTATTAACGTAAGTAAAGCTGTGTGTGTTTATCAGAATTTTCTGATACGATGACGCTAAAAGACTGAATAAGTTAATATTGATTATACAGCGATAATCATAAAATGATATTTACATTATTTGCTCAACAGTAAGTAAGATTGCGAACCGTATATTTTTATATTTATATATATACAATTTTATATCTTGTTTATTTAGCATGTAAGATATATTGTATTTTATATTGTTGTCGTCTTTGTGCCGCCGATGTCAAAGTGTAATTTATTTATGTAAATAGTACTTTGCTGTGTGTGTGGGTGGTAGCGGTGTATTGTCGCACATACTGGAAAGAGAAAAAGAACGAGAGAGTATGTGGCGGGTTGCGCCTCCGGAGTGTCTTAGCGCAGATGGCGTGACGACGCAAAGGAGACGTCCCGCGTCCGATTTTTATATCCAGGCTTCTGACGCCTTTCGCGACTTGACCGCTAACAAGAGCGGAAGTGCGCGTACATCGTGCGACCGACACACATACGCAGAGACCGAGACACGGCTAGGCACGGCATCCATCTCAATAAAAGGCGACCTAGAAGTCAAAAGCGGTGAGTTTATCACTACCTGCTATTCTCCCGTTCTTCCCAGTAGTTGAAATCACGTGAGACTTCTCGTCGCGTAGTAACAAAGAACGGGTGGCGACCATAATAAATTCGTACAAAGGCATCAATAAATCCGCGGAACTGTAATCGTTCGGATACGAAAATATATAAACCCGATAAGCCGGGTCACAACCATTACTAACGAAACCAAAGACAACATTCTCCGGTTCACTAGACCCCGAACGAAGGAGGAACTTCAGTCGTTTCTGGGAATGGTGAACTGGGATCGCTGTTTCATTCCCAACCTCGCGCGAAACACGGCCGTGTTGGAGGAGCTATTGCGCAAAAACGTCAAATTCGCGTGGAACGCGGACAGAGACGCAGCTTTCGATCGTATCAAAACCAGCGTCCGTGACGCCAAGAGACTATATCTCATGGACCCGAAACATCAACTCGGGGTAGAGACAGACGCGCCGAACATCGGGCTAGGCGCCAGGTTCTTCCAATACGACGGTGACGGCAATGAGTACACGGTAGCGTACGCGAGCCGGGGTTTACGAGGAGCGGAACGACGATATATAATCACCGAATTGGAGGGACTCGCGCTCGTTTGGTGTCTCAAAAAGTGGCGCGTCATTCTGATGGGATACGACGTACGCGTCAAAACGGACCATCTGGCGCTGCGCTTTGTCAGCGCGTGCGCCGTCGCGAGTCAGCGCATGGCGCGGTGGCTGTCTTTCCTCCAAGAATTCGATCTTGACATCCAACATATCCCTGGAAAGACTAACGCGACGGCGGACGCGCTGACAAAGCGCAGCGCCAGATGGCTCTCGCGCAAGCCCATTCTCAAACGTAAGCGTACGGTTAAGGAAGGCAAAGATGGCGGAAGCTCGTCCTCGTTCGACGACCGAGAGGACAACACGACACCGTTCGAATGGTCGAACGATGGTTGTAAGAAATTTGCGCCGCGGATATGCCTCATGGCCGAGCTCGATGAGTGTACGCAGACGGCGGAATGGAAGGCGCTGATTGGACGAGCGCAAAGAGACGATCGCGAGCTCCACGAGAGCGTACGTAAAAATCCGCAACAATATATCGTTCGCGACGGCATCTTCCGCTTACGTACGGGACGATTCAAGGACCGCGTACTAGTACCACAATCCGCAGCATGGGACTTGGTAGATCGAATCCATAAATATCTCGTGCACTTTGGCACGGACAAAGTGCTCGAGTTCACGCGTAGATATTTCGTATTTAGTAACGCGGAGCGAATCGCACGCGATGTCGTAGCTTCGTGCCAACTATGCATCGCGACCAAGGCCCACCGTAAGACCTCAATACTATGACCAACCATTGGAGCGGGGAGAGGTCGTGTCCGTCGATCTGTACGGACCTCTGCCGAGCTCGTACAATCATAATACTTACGTCCTGGTCATGATGAATCTGTTTAGTAAGTACACCAAGATGTACCCGATTGCTGACCAGAGTCTGAGAACGATCGAGCGCTTAATCGAAACCTTTTACGTACCGGATATAGGACGCGTGCCGCGCGTAATGCTGTCAGACTGCGGAGGACAGTTTATCACGCTCCGCTGGCGCCAGTTCGCGCACCATATTGGATTCACGATGTAAAGAACGTCGCCCTATAACCCACAAAGCAATCCAGTGGAGAGGGTGATGCGCGAACTGGGGCGGGCGATGCGTGCATATGCCAATGAAGATCATCGGCGCTGGGACGAGATCGTACCGCGGGTAGAGCAAGTTATCAACGCGACCGAGCACGCCAGTACGGGTTATCCTCCGGCGTCACTCGAAGATAGGCAGGCCGATCTCGTGATTAGACCCCCGGAAGCATTGCGTCCGACACAGACCGAACCGGTTAGGCACGACTATATCATAAAAAAGGCGCGTGACAGACTAACAAAGATGGCGGCTAAACGCAAACGGCAAAGCGAGAAGAAAGGAGTAGCGCGCGAATATGTTGAAGGTGATCTCATTTGGGTAAAATCGCATAGACGCAGTGACCAACGTCATGCGAAAATCAGGAAATTATTTCCCATATACGAGGGGCCATTTAGAATCAGATCAAAGCCTCATCCGAACGCATACACCGTCGAACGCCTGACGGGTGAGAGCATAGGAGCCTACAATAGCAGGCAAATACGCCCTCATCGTGTTCCCGCGTGGAAGCCGGAGGAACCAATTAACCCTCCCATCCCTCCCGAATTTCTCTCGGGAGAAAGCGCCGAAACACCGCAAAGCGCGGAGGGAGGCACATCGTTCGAGCCCTCTCTCCGATCGACGGAGAGCCAAACACAACACCAGCACCCAGCACCAGTTTTAGCACGCGAAGTACATATTATTCATCTAGCAGCACGACCTCACAATCGGACACAGAGTCCAGCGCGGAACATGAAATACGTCCTAGGGTAAGGAGACGCGTCGAAGATACGAGCGAGTCGTCATCAGACGACATTAGCGAAATCACCTACGTACCGCGATGCAGGAAAATAAGGTGGACTGACAGCGTGGAGTCTGGCGGGAGTGCAAGTTTACAAACACCCCCAGTACCTCACGACTCGTCGACGACGGAAAGCGTTCCCGGTACCAGTCGCGAAACCCAGAATGCACATTCGGCGCGAGGTAGCAGGCAAACGGAGTCAAGCTCCGATTCGAGCGCGGAATATAGGATACGTCCGAGAGTAAGACGTCATAGAAGACACGTATGAGTCTCCCCCGGATACAGACGATACGTGGGAGGTAGTACGTGTACCTCGTAAGAAATGCGTAAGATGGGTCGACAGTCCGGAGTCTGAAGGTTTAGCAAGAATGAGGGATCCGTCAGCGCTTCGCGACGTATTGCCGACCTCAAATAGCGACGCCCCAACATCCGTGACACGTCGCAACGCCCCAAAGTCTCCCTACTAAACCATTGTCTCTACAATGCGAGCGTCTCGACCGAGAGGCCCCACTGGTTGGAGGGGCAGATAGCACTCCGTGGGACCTCTCTAGCTAGAATTATAGCAAGAGTCGAACCGCGTAGGGAGAAAGAGCGTACGCACTACAAGAAATAAAAAGCGCAGAACATAATACACCGTTCGAGGCATCGCTACAATCAACCGCGAGTATATTGCAAACTGGTACCTATCTAAATACGCGAAGTACGACGTCGTCCTCCAATAGCGCAAACACTAACTCGGAAACCGAGCCCAGCGCGGACTACATACCGCGCCTCAGAGTACCGAAAGCAACGAATAATAACCGGATCTCGGCGAGTCCCAAAACCTCCTGAAAATCGTCGTTCTTACGACGATTAATAAAATTCCCTCCGATCTTAAACTTTCGCTTGATCGAAGGCAAAACCCAGACCACCGCAAACAATCCAAGGTGGTCTTACCGTTTATATGTTCACAGATCAACATGGACCTCAACGAAAAGCGAAAGCGAAACGCACAACTCGCACAGCGATTACAGGACCTGAAGCGCGAGATAGAGCTCGCAGAAAGAGAAAGAAAACGCGCAGAGCTAGAGAAACTTGACCGAGAGGCCGGCGAACTGGAACACCAAATATCGCTCTGCGAGGCAACATTGGCCCGAATAAGAGCAAGTATTAGTCCACAAAACAAAACGCAACGCGAGAGCCCACAAAAAATCCAAAATGAGCCAGAAACAAAACCGGAGGAACCAAGACCGGGCACATCTCGAGAAACGGAGACGTGGGAAACGCGTGAGGTACGATGGGAGCACACAATTGAGAACGAGTCTCTAGACGATGAAAGCCTGAAATGGAACATTCGATCACCCTCCAAGACTAAGACAAAATTAACTTGGAGCGAAGTATACTCTTCAACATCGTCATCACGAACAGCATCGCCCAAGAAAAAGAAAGAAAATGAGGCAACCGCGACAAGGAAAGAGGGTAAACACCAAGAAGACGCCAAGCTGAATAAACAACCAATAATCAAGCTCAATCGTCTGGAAGAAGTCGATCCGACTCTAATCATCAACGCCAGAACACGAGCGAGAGCGAGCACGGACTTTCGATCGCAGCTCGATACGAGGACCAAAGAGCAAAAGCGCCGGGACGAAAAAGTAACCAAATGGATCGGCAAGGAATCAAGACTCGGCGGGCATCATCATCGCAAAGCACTTACAAAGGCTAGAGTGCAAGAAACCTGGAAATATAAAGCACAAGGCGTCCCATCCGGAGAAGCCACCATGATCCGCCTCGAAAAGGAACGACGACGAAAAGCTATGATCATCGCAGCAAGGAAAACCGGTTTCGGTCGCCTCTTCCAACTGCTTTTAGACTCCGACATTGACGAAGGTGACGACGAGCCCGCACCTGTACCAGCCGCGGACACGCCGCCAGGCGGGAGTGTGCGGCAGAAAACAGCCGCAGGCGCGGCGACCGCCACCACCCTTAACCTGTTAACCGAGCGGGACGTATAAATACGTCAAACGTAAACAATATCGGGTACGGGTAGGACATATGAATACGTTCTTGAAATATGTGTTGCGCCCTGGAACGGGCGGGACGTATATTTTCGAACAACAAAGGTATTAGTCATCCATACATGTCTCGACATGAATTTAAGACACAGAGGGAATCAATATCATTTCGCTATTGAGAGTGGTGGACGTGTTCTGGGTGAGCAGTGACGGTACTTACACTTACTTACCTATTTTCGTATTATATCGTATTCAATATATTATTTACTTATATTTTTTATATTTCCAACCTTTTTATTTTAGAATACATTTTTATAAGTATCCATCAAAATAAATGAAAGTGATATCAGCGATGACGAAATCAATGTACCGGCAGGTAGAAAAAGGAGACGTATTATGAGTTCGTCATCGGAGTCATCTGACAGTAATTTTGACTACGACACGGAATTGAGCGATACTGAGAATGAAGATGGTGAAGAAGTTGGTGAAGTTGGTCCCAACAGCATTGTTTCTGAAGAATGGCTACCTCAAAATGCAGAAAGATCACCATTTCCCTCCACTGCACATCCTGGAAAAACTTTCGATACTTCTCCAAAAAAAGTTCCTTTGTTTTATCTTGAGAAGTTTTTAGATGAGGAACTTATCAAATTAATTACAGAGCAAACAAATTTGTACGCCGCCCAATTTTTTGATAATGATCCTGAGTTGAAACCACGTTCGAGAATTCGAAAATGGAAGGATATAAATGAAGCTGAAATGAAGATTTTTTTGGGTCTCCTAATTTTACAAGGAATAATTGGAAAACTGGCTTTGAAACTTTATTTTTCAAGAAGAAGAATAATTAAAACACCATTTTTTTTATAAAACTATGAGCGAAAGCAGGTTTGGATTATTATGTAAGTTTTTGCATTTTGCAGACAATCTGTTTTTTACTGAC
The DNA here is from genome assembly GCF_010583005.1 of Odontomachus brunneus. Taxonomy (NCBI): domain Eukaryota; kingdom Metazoa; phylum Arthropoda; class Insecta; order Hymenoptera; family Formicidae; genus Odontomachus; species Odontomachus brunneus. The sequence goes on along the minus strand of NW_022639864.1, from coordinate 29,129 downwards.
AAGTTTTGATCCTAACACATCTAATAGAAAAACATAAAATTGATCCAATCATTAATAATTTGTCAGAAAAGTTTAAAAGTTTTTATGTATGTGAACGAAATATGCGTAGATGAATCTCATTTATTATGGAAAGGGAATTTATCTTGGAAACAATATATATCTACAAAAAGAGATTTGGAATGAAGTTGTTTATTTTGAGTGAAAGCCAATCTGGATACGTACAAAATATAATTTTACACAGGCAAGGACACAATTATGGTTCGAACTACCCACAAAAAAAACAATCAACAAGAATTGTTTTGGAGTTAACACATGACTTACTGAATAAAGGGTATAAGATTTATTTAGATAATTTCTATACGTCAATTCATTTGGCTGAACTCTTGTGTCAAAACAATACAGACATTGTAGGAACAATGAGGATAAACAGAGTCGGAATCCCCAGTGAAATAAAAACAAAAAAATTACAGAAAAATGAACATATAGTAAGATTCAAAGACAAACTTATGGTTTTAAAATGGAAGGATAAAAAAGACGAATTGATGCTCAGTTCTATTCATAATGACGAAAAGACAATGATTGAAAAGAAAGGAAGAAGGCAAGAAAAACTGAATGTTGTCTTGGATTATAACAAGAATATGGGCGGCGTAGATTTGGGAGATGGAGTTATGGTGGCCTACACGGCTGCCCGTAATAGGCTAAAAAAATTTTATAAAAAACTGTTCCTACGATTAATTGATATGTGCTGCTTCAATGCATATATCATATACAAAAAAGATAAAGGTCATTTGGATCGATTACACTTTTTGATAGTGTGTAGAGAAATTGGTAGATAACAACATAGTGAAAACCCACCCAAAGACATCAACAAGCAGCTCTACACCTAAACCATCACGCTTAGTTGAAAAGCATTTTCCAGAACAAATGAAAAGCGATATAGGAAAAACTAAATCCAGAAAATGCCGAGTTTGCTACAAAAAAGGTGTTAGGAAAGAATCTACATACTGGTGTCCGGATTGTAAGGTAGCACTATGTATCAACAATTGTTTTAGAATATATCACACGGAAATTGAGTTTTGAATTTTTACATATATATATTTTAATTTTTTAAACTCAATATTTTTATTTTATTTATGTGCTTTTGTTTATTGTTCTGTAATTGTTAACTTTTTTATATTTTTTATTGTATATCTAAATAAAATATATATTTTTTGTAATCTTTATAATTGTTTGTAAAATTTATAATTTTTTAATTCGATGTTTCCATTTTTTTGTTGGTATTATTTTCTATTTGTTTGTAATTTTGTATTTTCCTTTGTGCTTTATATATAAATAAACGAAAAAATATATATTTCATAGTCTTTTCATTTATTTTAAGCATAAATAAAAAAAAATAATAATATGAAATTACGTTCTCCGGGCGTGACATACTGACACGTCCTAGTGAAAGCGTTCGCGCCCGTTATATGCTGCGTAATTAAAAAGAGAATTCCCCGGTTAACAGGTTAAGGTCGCTGCAGAGGTGTTGGAGGAGAAGAGGAGCAAGAGGAAAATTCAACATCGACGAAGTAGCGATGACGAACCGAGACCGCTGCCGAAAGTAGTGTCCGTGTGCACGCTGCGATGGGGCAGTTGGACCGAACCCGGAGCGGCGGACGGGGACGCGGAGATTGCGTCTGGGTTGGAGAAAGATCACCACCTAACCCAACTTTACTCAACTCTGGAGTCAGGACGGTCCGAACCGGTTGGGAACGTCGGAGAGCCGTCGGAACCGACTCGAAGAGTGACGGAGCCATGCGAACTGGGTAGTCGAAGACACGCTACTTACCTGAATCAGGGAGACGACGTGGTTATAGCTGAAAACATAGAATGAAAGTGGGTGATAACTTACCGTGTGCAGCAGTTGGAGGGCATGCTATATCCGAGTCCTGGAGTCCATGTCCAGTCACCTGAAACAGGAAAAGAAAAGTTAGAGGGCATCCTATATCCGAGTCCTGGAGTCCATGGCCAGTCACCTGAAACAGAAAAGGAAAAGTCAGAGAGCATCCTACATCCGAGTCCTGGTGGTCCATGGCCGGTCACCTGCAACAGAAAAAGAAAAAAAGTTAGTCATGTGTGATAGGGTAGATGTTCGTTCCCGAGCTCAGGTGGATAGCGTCAGAAGCACTTAGTTTATTACTAGATTTGAGGCTTTCACGGCTATTGATACAATATCTAGGTATAGCTTCCGGAATGGAGCCGTGTCTTGAATCAGCGATATGCCGACGTTTCGCAAACGTTGCAGTTTGCATCACCAGGTCTGAAAACTCTGATACTGAGCTCTCTTGGGTAAAGGTAGTCCTTATATACCCCCCCTCCCCCTTGTGTAGATGGTGTTTAGGGAGTAGGGGACGAGGCTTGAATCCAGCCAATCAGCGTATTTTTAATTGATCAGCTGGCCAATTAAAAAACTGGAGAGGGCAGTATGCCAAATAGAGTTTACTTGCATACCTTTGTCTCGGTTGAGGTTGTTGGGATGTTTCAAAATTTCTAGACCTCCACGATGTTTTCTGGCAAAATAACTCTGTGAGGGAGCCAATCTGGTGGCTTTGTCATATTGTACGGAGTGTCCAGTCTCCATCCAGTGTTCAGCTAGGGCTGATTGAGTAAAGTGACC
>NW_022639864.1:24426-26389 GCF_010583005.1 Odontomachus brunneus | reverse complement strand
AAAGCCACCAGATTGGCTCCCTCACAGAGTTATTTTGCCAGAAAACATCGTGAAGGTCTAGAAATTTTGAAACATCCCAACAACCTCAACCGAGACAAAGGTATGCAAGTAAACTCTATTTGGCAAACTGCCCTCCCGGTTTTTTAATTGACCAGCTGATCAATTAAAATACGCTGATTGGCTGGATTCAAGCCTCGTCCCCTACTCCCTAAACACCATCTACACGAAGGGGGAGAAAAGGGCATATAAGGACTACCTTTACCCAAGGGAGCTCAGTATCAGAGTTCTCAGCCCTGATGATGCAAACTGCAACGTTTGCGAAACGTCGGCATGTCGCTGATTCAAGACACGGCTCCATTCCAGAAGCTATACCTAGACACCTAGTTTATTTATTGTGATGATTATTTATTGTAATGATTGGTATAAGTTTATTTATTTTAGTTTGGCTTGAGCAGAGTGCGAATAAGATGCGCGTGGTTAAAGCAGTGAGCGTATGTCTATGAGTTACGTTAGCCGATGAAGAGATCGTATTTTTATACACGCGAGTAGTTTATGTTTAAGTTTTATACCGGTAGAGTCATACGTATATTGATAAATACCTAAGCGCTAGGCTGGCGGATAAAGAAATTTTATTTAAATATATATATATTAGGTAAAGTAAAAAGTTCTGAGCGTTTTCCGCTAGATGTCTTTAGTGAGCCATATCTCACGATGTATACATCGCATCGGGTCATACTATACGGCGATTTAAAGGTGACATTACGTTTCAAAAAAAGTTCTATGACAGTTTTGTGTTTGGTCAAGCCAGTTGTGTGTTACAACGTTCCAAAATGGAGATAGAAAAAGAGGTAAAATGGAGGTATAAAAAATGGAGGTAAAATTCGATACATTCTTCAGTACCACTACGACCAAGTTGAAAAGACGGAGCAGGCGGCCAAAAAATTTGTGCTGTTTATGGACCCAATACAGTATCGAATGCAACAGCAAAGCGGTGGTTCCAACGATTCCGTTCTGGTAATATGGACGTCGAAGATGAGGCACGCTCTGGTAGGCCAATCGTCGAAAATGTCGATAAAATCATGGAAATCGTCGAGTCGGACCGGCATGTGAGCACTTATTCCATTGCCCAGGAACTGAAGATTAGCCAGAAAACCGTTTGGAACCATTTGCATAAGGCTGGTCTCAAGAAGAAGCTCGATGTATGGGTGCCACACGAATTGACGCAAAAGAACCTTTTGGACCGAATTGATGCCTGCGATTCTTTGCTGAAACGTAACGAAATCGACCCATTTTTGAAGCGGATGGTGACTGGTGATGAAAAATGGGTCACATACGAGAACAACAGCCGAAAAAGATCGTGGTCCAATCGCGGTGAGCCGGCCCAAACAATCGCCAAGCCCGGATTAACGGCCAAGAAGGTTTTGCTGTGTGTTTGATGGGATTGGAAAGGAATCATCAACTATGAGCTGCTCCCATCGGGCCAAACACTCACCTCGGACCTCTACTGTCAACAACTGACCAGATTGAAGCAGGCGATCGACCAGAAGCGGCCAGAATTGGCCAATAGGAAGAGTGTTGTGTTCCATCAAGACAACGCCAGGCCGCACACATCATTAACGACGCGCCAGAAGCTCCGAGAGCTTGGATGGGAGGTTCTATTGCACCCGCCGTATAGTCCAGACTTGGCACCAAGCGATTATCACCTTTTCAAGCATTTGCAAAATTTTCTTGATGGTACAAAACTGGCCTCAAGAGAGGCTTGTGAAAATGAGCTGGTCAAGTTTTTTACCAATAGGGACGAGGACTTCTTCAATCGCGGAATTATAAAATTGCCTTTAAAATGGACAAAAGTTATCGAACAAAACGGCGCGTATTTGATCGAAATCGGATAGTCCTAACAATGTTAATTTTATCGTCGAAATAAAGCGAAAAAACGCTCAGAACTTTTTACTTCACCTAATAT
>NW_022639864.1:23944-24135 GCF_010583005.1 Odontomachus brunneus | reverse complement strand
TATATATATATATATATATATATATATATATATATATATATATATATATATATATATATATGCGCAGGTATGCAAAATGTTATGTTCAAGTTTTATATATCTATATATATTCGTGTAAATGCAAAGTACGCGGTGTTAGATTATTAAGCGATTATTTTTTATGTTTGTTACTAAGATTATATATATATATA
>NW_022639864.1:23607-23691 GCF_010583005.1 Odontomachus brunneus | reverse complement strand
TGCCTACTTTTTATTGCATATTCTTGTAGCTTATCTCGAGACCTTTCCAAAACACTATAAACAAATGTATTTTCTTTAAGTATT
>NW_022639864.1:22583-23597 GCF_010583005.1 Odontomachus brunneus | reverse complement strand
ATATCATACCGCGATTAAAAATTAAAAAAATTATTCAAAATCCAACAGAATTAACGGATTTAAGTAAAGAATTGACACAAACGCAAAAAGAATTAGAAAATTCTGATACATTTAGAAATTATAAACAATTAGTTTATACTACCGCACCTAGTGGCATAGTAATTATAATTATAATAATAATAGTAATATTTTTATTAAGAAAAATAAAGAACTTAAGACACTTCGATGTACGACAGATTCTCGAACAAAAAACAAAAATATCTCAACAAAGATCGTCATTATCCACTATAGAAAGCGAAATGAGTGAAATCTCGCCCAGATTATCATCACACTGTAAACCATCGATACCTACCATACCCTCACTAATACGTAGACATAGTATAGAACAATTATAAAATTAAGAAAACGATTATAATAAAAAATTGTACACGGGAAAAACTAAATGTATTTAGGATAAGAATTTAGTGAAAACGAGGCGTTTTCTTTTATCAAGGGGGGAGGGATGTTATGTAGGACAAAACATGTTGAAACGCTAAAAGACGTTTCAGCCGAAATGCATGTATTGCATAAACGAACATTGCGAAATACGGCAAATAAATCAAAAGTGCACGCGCTGCAGAAACATCACGTTACACTTTTGAATTGTTAGGTAATTAGGTCGGTAACCTAATTCCCTAATTTCATGAATGATATATAAAGAGTTGGACCACCTACGCGAAGAGAGAGTAGAGAGAGATACTGACGAGTATAGAGGCGTACGTTACATGTCTCAAGTAAGAGACAGCTGACTCAGGAGTAATAAGAGTGTTTCACATTATAATAACATTAACCTACTCGGTAAAGGATTAGTTAAAACGTATCTATGTGAAGTGTAATAGAACGTGATCGGAAACTGTAAGAAGACAAGTTCAATAATATATTTTTATTATAAAAACTCCTCAAGGTTATAAGACTCCCTTATTATCCTAACCGTTTGCACGTTCGCACCGGAATCCCAATTACCGGTTGTGCTTA
>NW_022639864.1:19247-19750 GCF_010583005.1 Odontomachus brunneus | reverse complement strand
GTCATCAAGGAATTCAAAGAACATTAAAAAGAATACAACTAAAACATAATTGGAAAGGTATGACCGCAGACATAACTAAATATATAAGCAAATGTGACTTATGCCAAAGAAATAAGGCAACAAAGAAAAACAAATCACCAATGATAATCACAGACACACCAGAAAAACCATTTGAAAAATGCGCATTGGATATAGTAGGTCCATTAACAATAACCCAAAAAGGTAATAAATACTTATTAACCTTTCAGGATAATTTAACAAAATTTAGCAAAGCAATACCGATACCAAACCAAGAAGCATCAACGGTCGCAAGAGAATTCGTAGAAAAAATCGTGCTTGAATATGGAATCCCAGATAAAATTCTGACGGATCAAGGAACGAATTTTTTAAGCAACATTTTTAAAACAGTATGTAAATTATTAAAAATTGAAAAATTACAAACAGCATATCATCTACAAAGCAATGGAGCTCTTGAACGTTCACATCGAACACTTGCAGAATAT
>NW_022639864.1:8212-16065 GCF_010583005.1 Odontomachus brunneus | reverse complement strand
AAGATTATAAGACTCCCTTATTATCCTAACCGTTTGCACGTTCGCACCGAAATCCCAATTACCGGTTGTGCTTACCCTAATCGAGGGCACAACAAAGTTATAAATAATAATTTTTTTTAATATTATTGTATTTCTCTAATTATCTTATTTTTTATTTAATAATATATTACTAATTTTATAAAATTAAAAAATGATTAATCATTCGCACTTGGCAAATATAACCTCTTGATATCTTTTCATTTGTAGAGAGTATATAAAACTGTCTTATATTTTTTAATAGAGTATTTACGAAAGTACAATTGATCTGAATAAGATTGTTTTAATAATATTTTTTCCAAATATCTTTTGACTTAGTTTTTGTTGTAATTTATTTATAACGATTTTTTATGTAAAGTTTATTTATAATGGTTTTTTTGTAAAATTAATTTGTTTTTTTGTGATTTAATGCTAACGCGCGTGCACTTGGCTTCTTTTTTTACTTTTTTTGTGAAAAAGTAATTTTAGTTTTATCAAGAACTATTTATCACTGTGGGATGCACTCTCACGTCTCTATTGTGCACAATGGTCATGCTAGCTATTTACACGACACATCGCGCGAACAATGTTTACACATACATCGTGAAGGAATATTGCGATTAGGAGTAGACGAAATTATTGACCAACTAAAACCAAACAGTACAATTTATAGAAGCGTAACACTGGCAGGAAAAGCAGGAGTAGACGATACTTGCAAAGGTGCTATGTATTCTGAATATTATGGTACTTGGGAAGATGTAGTAGTCCAGGCATAAGTGACAATATCATTGCGAACAGCCTATGTACCAGTACATCTATTGAATAGAATTAGGAAAAGTTATATTAAAATAAGAAACTACATGTCCTCTTTCAGAAGGAACCTGCTTAGATTCGAACGATGGACATACCTTTTGGCAACCTCTTCCAAATGCAGCATGCAAATTTAATCATTATGATGTCTTATACGAAGGAAATGCCATAAAAATGCGAGGCAACACAGGTTTACAAGACACTACAATTTACACATTAACAACACAAGACATTACATTTGCTCTAACTTTAACAAGACCACATGTTATTTGTGGATATACCCTAATGGGAACTGAGCATCCAAAATTGTTTATTTTTGAAGCAAAGCAAGGAAAAACGTTCAAAACAAAAACAGAAACTCCTATTGATAATTTAGATATTTTTACATATATAAACTCCAAATTTGCATATGTCGAACGACATATTAGGATCCAGATGAAGGCATTGTGTTATGATATAATACAACAAAAGTGCGAGCTAGAAAAACAAGTGTTACAAAATACCTTATCTCTCGCAATATTATTACCAGACGAATTTGCTTTCCGTCTGATAAAGGCACCTGGGTATATGGCTGTTGCCGCTGGCAAGGTTATACATGTTATAAAGTGTGTACCGCTCGAAGTCGTACTACGACGAACAAATTCATGCTTCACCGACTTACCAGTAATGCTCAGTAATAAATCTTACTTCATAACGTCTAAATCACGAATTCTTACACGATACAGCACTGAAAGAAACTGTAATCCTTTTTTACCTATACAATTTCACATCGAGGACACGTGGATACAATTTAATCCAACACCAAACATGATATTACCCCAGATACTGAAATTTTTAACAAAATTCACATGGACATACTTAACCCCAGGCGCACTCGCAACTAGTGGCATTTATTCCGAGAAATATTTAGAAAACTTACGTGATCATATCATGTTTCCTGCAGAAAAAGGGGTAGTACTACATGGGAGCGGTGCACTTGGACACGATGCATTTGGACACAGCTAATCACAGCACCGTGTGATTAGAGACATTTGTAGGGTCCCTTGGAACAGCGACTTGTGATTGGACTGTGTCCAATTGCCCCGTGTCCAACTGATATACACCCGTACTACATACCATCGCCCGAGGATTTGCAGAACAATCGTTTAACGATGGCAGCATTTCAATTCAGCATTTATTAGACGAAGATACATTAAACAAAATATACAATAACACCGCCTCTAGAATATGGAATGGCTTTCGGATCTGCTACAGCAGGAGTATTCGGAATCTTTGTACTCATACGAGTTATAAAAATTGTATTCGACACTTTAATACACGGTTATGCGTTGCACTCTACATACGGATGCAGTTTACACATGCTTGGCGCGTTACGGAGCTCCGTTACACACTTACTCTTATATTTAGCAAACGATCCTAAAAGGAAACGAAAAAAAAGAAACATCACAGCTAACGGAGCATTATTAAACGAAACACCGAATCAACAAAATACACATACAACAACCACTATATCGTCCGTGTATTATTATCGCGAATTACAAGCACAAATGGATGAAACCAGACAAATCCCTCAAAACTAAAGTATTTCAGAATTTTTATTATAAGAAGGGGAGTGTAACGTCCAGACTTATTTTGAGACATTAATAATATATTAATATAGATCGGAGGCCGACTTGTCTGATTTCAGACATCACTAGATATTTTATACCTATGTTACTAGACGTAAGTACGTGCGCATATGTATATTCGCGCACGATAAGTATTATAATTAAAATTATAACGCTGAACATTGCGTGCCGTTAGAGGGTCTTAAAATCGATGGATCAACTGTAGACAAGAGAAACCGTAATCGCCCAATGCGATAAGGCGTCCTGCTGCTAACATAAACAGGAGCATGAAAACTGAATCCAAACACCACTCAGGACCGACGCAGCGATATCGACGCGGTGACATCATACCGATGAGATGAATCTTTTTCATCTCCATGACTCCATCAGGAAACGACTCTCAGCGACAAAGCGACATATAAAAACGCGCATATTTGTTGAGAAGGCGATTATTTCTTCTCATAATTAGTCTCTGGTAATTTTCGTGTACTTATTTGGAATATATTAGTCGTAAAATCCGACTGTGTTGCAATTACTTTTGCCTACCCTTCATTTTTCGAAAGTTGCGAAATCGAAATTCGGAATCGCGTGTCGCATCATCCCGCGCAGCACCGGAACATCCGAGACCGAGCCAGGAGAACGAGCAGCGCTGATTTATCGCCAGATTCATCGATCGTTTCGCCAGACTCCGGAGACCCAGGATAAACTCGGTGAAAAGCAGAGTAACCCAAAAGCGGAGTCATCACTCTGTTGACCATCCACGTAAGTCACTGATTTCACTACTTTCAAATTTCCCTATATAATTATTTATCGTGGACGTAACATCCGTATTATCTATATTATCCATATTATCTATATTATCCGTATTATTAGTATTACCCATATTATCCAAATTACTTGTATCATTCATATTATTCGTGTCATCAACTATAAATAAAAAATATTTACATATAACAGTTAATAAAGTTGTTCGCTTTTTTCCGATGTCGTTCAGAACGCAGCAAGTGGTCCAATGAGAGAACTTATTTTCATGGAATTTTTCAAAACAAGTTCTCTTATTGGACCATCGATAGCTGCATTTCAAACTTCATGAAAAAATTAGCAGATAATTTTATAGTGTATGACTGTATATAAAAATATATTTTATAATGTACATTTATAGAAATATAAACATAGAAATACTTCTTCTTCCAACCCTTACAAAAAAGTATCACTAGTCAATCATAAATTGGCAGTGATTTTTATTAACGTTATCACTAGTTGCTGTAATAACTAATAATAAAATTACTAAAAGTCACTACCAATTTTTATTGTCTATCCCACACAGCAGGAACGTCCCAAATATATCATAAGGATATCTTGAAGACATCGCATATTCCAAATATTAGGTGGTAAACTTAGTTCCTGCGGTTTTTTTGTTTAAAAAACTCATTTATTTCTACATCAAAAGCAAAAAATACATTAATCGAAGTATTTTCCCTCGCTAGCTATACATTTTTCCCATCTTTCGGGCAACGCGTAGATTCCGCGACGATAAAACGATTGGTCTTTTGATGCAATCCATTCGTCGATCCATTTATGCACATCCTCGTAATTTCTGGAATGTGTATCCACCAAGCTGTGCTGCATCGACCGGAACAAGTAATAGTCCGAAGGAGCTAAGTCTGGTGAATACGCTGGGTGCGGGAGAACTTCCCACTCGAGCTGCATCAGTGTTTCTTTGACGGCTTTGGCAACGTGTGGTCGAGCGTTGTCGTGCAAAAGCATGACTTTACGTCGATTGCTGGCTACTGCTGGCCTTTTTTCCAACAATGCTTCATTCAGACGGTTTAATTGTGATTGATATCGATCCCCCGTGATACTTTCGTTCGGCCTGAGTAGCTCATAATAAACGATGCCGTGCATATCCCAAATGCATGCACCAAATGCAAAGCATTGCTTTGTGGCCATGAATATTTCTCTTTGGTGTAGATGTCGATGGTTGACCCATAATTTTCTTAATTCGAGGATCTACCCATAATTTAAAGTATATCCATTTTTCATCGCCAGTCACTATGCGCCACAAAAAACTCTTCTTTTTCTGCCTGGCGAGCAGAGAAATAGAGATGTTTAAGCGATTCGCAATGGCATTTGCGGTTAATTCGTGTGGTACCCATTTTCCCTCCTTTTGAATTTTTCCCATTGCATGTAGACGTTTGGAAACAGCCATCGGAGTAACATTTAATGCTGCAGACAATTCTTGGAGCGTTTGAGTAGAGTTTTCGTCCAATAATGCCTGCAAATCGGTGTCTTCAAACTTTTTCGGTTGGCCTGAGCGTTCTTTATCATTGACATCAAAATCACCACTCTTAAATCGCTGAAACCATACTTGGCATGTTCTTTCCGATGGAGCATAATTGCCATAAGCTTCGAAAAGCAATTTATGAGCTGCAGCTGCAGTTTTTTTCAAGTCAAAGTAATGAAGCAGCACATGTCGAAAAAACAACTTATCACGTTCCATATTTAATCAAAAGAAAAAATAGCACTGCTCGCTTAAATGAATCTCTTCGCACTGAATTTTATTGACAAATGTCTAACCTCTAAAATGCAGCCAGTTTCAGATGTCAAAATAAATTACACCTACAACTAATGTCATCTAACTGTGAGCCGCAGGAACTAAGTTTACCACCTAATATATCTTTAGGATATCCCTGTGATATATTTTGGACACCTGTGCTGTGTGGGATTGGTAATTTTGGGTAAAAGAAGTAGAGCAAAACATCACAATGGTGTCAAAAATAATCGAATCGTGATTAAATAATTAAATAATTGAAATAATGGATTGAATAATTGTATACATACCAAATATTTCCTCATCATTACTGTTGCTTGTATCATCTAATACTGCAATATAAATAAAAAGAGACTTGAAATTATGTTTTATATTAATTAAGCAAATTGTCTACGATGCAAATTTCGAGAGTTGTATGCAAGATATAAAAGTTGCTTTAAATTTACTAAAATTTAATATATTTCTAATAAGTTTTAATATCACGTTTATATCTGACCAACAAGTTGGATATGCATATATTCTATATGCAGAAGCCATTATACATACAATACACTTTACCAGTAAATTTTAAGTCATCACGGATTTGAGGTTTCCGAACATAAGTAGTAGTAGTAGTAGAAGTAGTAGGAATATTATTTGTAGTGTCACCTGTAAAGGGACGTCTACATTGGAAGTAAGCAGTCAGAAGTAGGAAGTAGGAAGAATAAGAAATTGACCAATCATAGTTGATTATTCTTCTCACATTCGACTATGATTGGTCAATTTCTTACTCTTACTTCCTACTTACTTCCAATGTAGACGTCCCTTAAGATATAAAACTAAAGTAAAAAGCATGCACTCTTATATAAAGACATAATATAAAACGCATAAGAAAATGGATTAATCAGGATTCTTCATTTTTATTGTAAGGGATAGAAATGAGAACTATGATTGGTTTATTTTCTTATAAATTGTACATTATATTTTTATGCAAAAGTATGTGTAAAAATGTATGCAAAAGTATGCGCTTCAAATTTTACAAAATATTGAAGAAGAAAGAACCATTAAATTATGCGTACCATGTTCTGCAAATTATTATTTTCGCTATTGTTGCTGCATACTGGTACATAAGTGCAAGGAGGCGTTGTTATATTTTTCCTATTTTTAGTTATGTGTTCTGTAAAATATTATTTTAATATTATTCAATGAGAAATAGCAAGTCGAATTGATATCAAATTGATTTCTTTTAACTGCTATCGCATATACAGTACAAATGTTCTAAATAATTTTAGGAACATCCCAGGAATATTCGAATATTCCTGGAATGTTCCTAGAATGTATTTCGAACATTTGTGTTGTATGGATGTTATCTAAAGGCCCATCTAGATCCAGCCAAGAATATGCAGGATTCACACCGCGTCCGATGTCCGACGTACAACGTCCGATATCCAATAAGAGAACAGCTTTCTAATAGAGAATTTAATTCTCCATATTGGATATCGGACATCGTACGTCGGACAACGGACGTGGTGTGAATCTTCCATAAGAGCATATATCAAGCAGCTTTCTCTGCTGAACGCAACTATTGCGGACGACGCATAATAGCGTTTTCGATTTAGCAACTCAGTTCCAACCTGGGTTTTGTCGAACAACTCATCTATAGATTAAAATGTGAAATTCTGATTGGTTTAAGCTAAATCAGGAACTAGGAATTGGGTTGTTATAGAGAGCCTCTGAGGAAGAGAGTGGCAAACTGATCACGTTATCAGATCTCTGCTGATTCGGTGCAGAGCCTTCTTAGCTAATCAGAAGATTAATATAGAAAGTTGACAGGCTGATTTTACAATGGCCAGCTTATCGACATTCTATACTGATATTCTGATTGGTCGAGAAGGCCTTGTGTCTCCATCAAATCAACAGAGACATGGTCACATTATCACCATCTCCCTCAGAGGCTCTCTAGGGTCGCGTTCCAAAATTCTACTCGGTAGGTGGAGTACATTTAATTGATCAATCGTGATAAAGAAATCCTAGTTATCTTTGTTCTTATTGGTCAATTAAATACTACTCTATCCGTCAAGTAGAGTTTTGGAACGCAGCTTAGGTTGTTAAACTGAAAACACTATAAAAAGAAATATTAATTCTACCTGCAATTTTTTATATTTATACATTATGTTCAGAATAAATATAACAATATTTTCTTTCAATTTTATAATCCTCGATTTTGTCGTAAAACTGTGGTCTTTTAATAATTCTCTTTTTCATTTTATCCACAGGAGATTTTTGGCTTAATGCAAACAATACACTTTCATCTGATGTTGAAACGTTTTCAGCTTCCTTTTCTCTTCTTCTAGCAATATCATAAGTTTCTGTAAAAATGAATATACACAATCAATATAAATATTGTTTAAGAAACATTGCGTTATAACATAAATATTAATTGTTTAAAAAACATTACGTTATAACATAGCTATTTAAAAATATTCCTGCGCTTTTTTATAATCAATTAGAATTTTATAAATAAAATCTTTGTAAATAATCGTAAAAATAATTGAAAAAAAAATTTTCTATTATATACCCAATGAAAAATTTTTCATATATAATTATATAAAATCATATAAAATTTTATACAGGGTGAGTCATTTTAGTCTATGGATCCGAATATCTTCCAAATTACGGTATCTACAAAAAAATGGTTTAAATAAAAGTTGACCAGGACAGAGGGGGTCGTTCAATTGTACCATTGGTTTTGACCTTGAGGTCAATTTTGAAGGTTATTTCAAGGTCACGATGGTTTTTTCTAATGGGACACCCTATTTTTGACTGCGGATTTCGAAAGAGCGGAAAATTTTACATCAAGCTTGTCTTATGAAAAAATTGTTTTTGCGACC
>NW_022639864.1:3882-7310 GCF_010583005.1 Odontomachus brunneus | reverse complement strand
TAACCTTCAAAATTGACCTCAAGGTCAAAACCAATGGTACAATTGAACGACCCCCTCTGTCCTGGTCAACTTTTATCTAAACCATTTTTTTGTAGATACCGTAATTTGGAAGATATTCGGATCCATAGACTAAAATGACTCACACTGTATATTAGGTGCGCGACTAAGTTCCCGCTGTTTGTCAATAGATGTCTCCAGCAGTAAGTGCTGGTCGATTTTGACATATCCAAAATGTCATGAATCAAGCTTAGACATATGATAAACAAACCGCTTTGACACGTTAGTGATTTTGTTTTGGCGTCATATACTTTTGATTGTGTGAAAATGTCTGATTTTGTGCCAAATAATCGTCATTTGCGGGAAGTGTTGATTTTCTTATTTCATTCGAAGAAAATGGCGGCTGAAGCGCATCGAGAGCTCCAAAAAGTTTACGGAGATGCTGCTCTAAGTGAAACAACGTGCCGTGATTGGTTTCGTCGCTTCAAAGACGGTGATTTCGATGTTGACGACCGTCCGCGTGAAGGAAGGCCAAAAACCTTCGAAGACGCTGAATTGGAGGCATTGCTCGATGAGGATCCGTGCCAAACGCAAGAACAGCTTGCTTCAGCATTAGGAGTTACCCGCCAAGCCATTTCCAAGCGATTGCATGCGTTGGGAATGATTCAAAAGCAAGGAACTTGGGTTCCTTATGATTTGAAGCAAAGGGACGTTGAGCATCGTTTTCTCGCCTGTGAACAACTGCTCCAGCGGCAAAAAAGGAAGGGTTTTCTTCATCGCATCGTGACGGGTGATGAAAAATGGATTCATTACAGCAACCCAAAGAAAAGAAAGTCATGGGGACTGCCCGGTCATGCTTCTACGTCGTCGGCTCGGCCGAATATTCACGCTGCGAAGGTTATGCTGTGTATTTGGTGGGACCAGGTCGGTGTTATTTATTATGAGCTGTTGAAACCGAACGAAACCATCACTGGGGAACGGTATTGAATTCAATTGATACGATTGAGTACTGCGCGAAAAACGGCCACAATACGAACAGAGGCACGAAAAAGTGATTCTACTGCATGACAACGCTCGGCCTCATGTTGCCAAACCCGTTAAAACCTACTTGGAAACGCTCAAATGGGAAGTCCTACCCCACCCACCATATTCCCCAGATATTGCGCCGTCCGATTATTACTTGTTCCGTTCGATGGCACATGGTCTGGCTGATCAGCAGTTCCGCTCATATGAAGACATAAAAAAATGGCTTGATTCGTGGATAGCCTCACAAGACGAACGCTTTTACTGTAACGGTATTCGAGCTCTGCCAGAAAGATGGGAAAAAGTTGTAGCTAGCCATGGGCAATACTTTGAATGATTCATTTGTAACCATTTTTTCACAATAAAGTTGCATTTTCACAAAAAAAAACAGCGAGAACTTAGTTGCGCACCTAATAATTAAATATAATTACCCAGTAAGCAAAATGAGCGCAAATTGAGCGCAAATTGGCATCAAATTCGATCAAAAATTGATGTCAAAACCATAGCCATCTGCGTCCTCACTAGGCTACGGTTTTGACGTCAAGGCTTGATGTCGGGTAACTTGCAGCAAATTTGCAGCAAAAACCGCGCAGACATTGACGCGCATAACCTGACAGCAAATTGACGTCAAAAACCACGCAAAGCATGCGCACAAGACTTGAACTCAAATTGACATCAAAACCGGTGCAAGTGTTGAGCTAAATCAGCTGATTTAAAGAACGCAATGCGCATAGGGTTTTAAATGATTACTAACTTATATATTGTTATATTAATATAGATTTTTATGTTCGGAAAGGAATCGTAATATGTAAATAAATAAATATTTATCAAAAAGAAAATGTAATTTATTATTTATGTAATTTATTATTTTTATATCGCCCTATTATATGTATGTGTTTATACTTCGTTACAAATGAGTAAATTTAATCGTCGGTCGCGTAGGAAACAGGAGTCGCTGACAACGGGAGGCGGCGGAGGCCGCGCAGGAAACAGGAGTCGCTGGCGACGGGAGGCGGCGGAGGCCGCGCAGGATCCAGGAGTCGCTGGCGACGAGAGGCAGCGAAGGTCGCACAGGAAACAGGAGTCGCTGGCGATTAGAGGCGGCGTAGGCCATCGATTTTATACTGCTAACAGAGGCATCCACGTTTGAAAAATGGTATATACTGAAAAGTACCGATTTTTTTACTAATTTCAACTTCTCGCGCGATGCCAGGACGCAAGGCGCCTTTCTCTTTTTTTTTTTTTTTTTTTTTTTTGTGGGGAAAATGCTTTATGCACACCCGGGGGTGGACATTACCCCGAGGTAGTGTGGGACTCCCCTCTGCTAAGAGTTTACCCACTAAAAACCCCACTGTTTTTTACCTTACCTGTTTTTTACCTTACCTTACCTTAACTATTCTACTTTACTATCTTGAGCATTGTTCCAGACACAGCTAAAGGCGCCTTCCTACCTGCACAGTACATACATGGTATGAATATACAATTGTGCAAAGAAAAGTAAGGTCGTGTTCCAATATTCACTATCAGTAGTAAAAATATATAATAGTATATGCAACATAAACTATAGATATTCAGTATTGACAGTGAAAATTGGAAAGAAGAACAGTGTAAAAGTATCGACAGTAAGTGTATTAATGAAAACTTTCAACTCACACTTATTCTTGTTCGTTATTTTTTTCATCCAATATTTCTTCCTCCGATTCGTCGTTCCATGGGTTTCTCTGTTGGCCTGCATTTCTTCCACGTGGACGCGTCCTTTGCCGAAGCCTTTCCTTCGTTACACGAAGAGCCTCTTGCATATGTTTTTGAAATTCTAATCTCGTCGGTTTATGAAAATGTCTGTTCTTGCACACAGCATCTGGAAAGCAAACACATGAAAAATATTTAAAATAACATACTAATAATTCTTTTAAAATATCAAGAGCAAAAATTTAATACCATATATGGCCTTTGCCAGCCGTGTATTGTAGAAAGGATGTCGTCCTGGCTCGCGGCCGAACCATGTAAAAAATCGTGTGAGCTCGTCAGATAATGCTTCCTTCAAACATAGTTGGAGAGCTTCCTTTAAACTGAAGCCCCCAACATAATGAAGATAATTAACCTGTAAAAATAACAATGCAATACAATGTACAAAGTATATATATATATTTTATGTTGACAATAAAGCTTTTAATGTTACTTACAACTTGGGAATAACTTTCTTCATCCGCATTTTGAAACTCTTCTATTTGCTCCATGGTACAAATCGGTAGTCTACGTGGCTTCTGTGGTTGTGTGTTGTTATCTTGGACGCATCTCCATATCTTTTGTACTATTTTGCTTATTTTTCTGAAAACAAAAATATCCCACTAAACGTGAAACATGGAGAAAACATTTCATATTGCTTCATATAGGCTTTAAATGATATA
>NW_022639864.1:3374-3771 GCF_010583005.1 Odontomachus brunneus | reverse complement strand
AAAATAAGCACCGTGTGCCGTTGGTTTTAGTCAATGCTCGCTAGTTCAAAGCGGTTAGAAAACTGATCGAAATAATTTAAGGACAATCGTTAATGGTGAATGTTATATTTATAAATATTGATAAAGAACGCATTTAATAAACATAATGATGAAGGCTAATGATATAAATGTTAATGGTGTAAGTTCCAGGCAATTTATCTAGTTAGGTATGTTTATATATTTTATAACTTATAATTATTATGTATGTAATCCAAGAAGAAGAGAATAGTCAAAATAATGTAAATTTGATATTATATTGCCCAAAAATTGACCAAATTTTCGTCAATATAATATCCAATTTTTGGTCAATATAATATCAAATTTACATCATTTGAACTATTTTCTTCTCCTTGGATTA
>NW_022639864.1:1362-3336 GCF_010583005.1 Odontomachus brunneus | reverse complement strand
AACATAGTATTTCCATCCAGCAAGCAATCTAGCACGAAAATAAGCACCGTGTGCCGTTGGTTTTAGTCAATGCTCGCTAGTTCAAAGCGGTTAGAAAACTGATCGAAATAATTTAAGGACAATCGTTAATGGTGAATGTTATATTTATAAATATTGATAAAGAACGCATTTAATAAACATAATGATGAAGGCTAATGATATAAATGTTAATGGTGTAAGTTCCAGGCAATTTATCTAGTTAGTTATGTTTATATATTTTATAACTTATAATTATTTTGTATGTAATCCAAGAAGAAGAGAATAGTCAAAATGATGTAAATTTGATATTATATTGCCCAAAAATTGACCAAATTTTCGTCAATATAATATCCAATTTTTGGTCAATATAATATCAAATTTACATCATTTGAACTATTTTCTTCTCCTTGGATTACATACGAAATAATTATAAGTTATAAAATATATAAACATACCTAACTAGATAAATTGCCTGGAACTTACACCATTAACATTTATATCATTAGCCTTCATCATTATGTTTATTAAATGCGTTCTTTATCAATATTTATAAATATAACATTCACCATTAACGATTGTCCTTAAATTATTTCGATCAGTTTTCTAACCGCTTTGAACTAGCGAGCATTGACTAAAACCAACGGCACACGGTGCTTATTTTAGTGCTAGATTGCTTGCTGGATAGAAATACTATGTTTTGATTGGTGCATTTTCATCCAGCTTTAGAAATGCACCAATCAGAACAGAGTATTTCTATCCAGCAAACAATGCAGCACAAAACCTGGATGTGTTATAAACAAAAAAGATATTTTAAATAAAATATATCAACATTTCAAAGTTATATTTCGTAGATATTTATTGTGATACGTTAATTTTACTATTATTTCGTAAATGTATGCAAAATATCATTTCAAAATGTTTTGAATGTTTCATTTGAAAGGTCACATTTAATACATTTCTGATATGAGCTATTGTGGAATATCTCTATTGGCCGCGTTCAGTAGAACAAGTGATCAGTAAGCGTTCAGTGAGCTCTTGCATCTGATTGGAATATAGTTGGAGATCTAAAAGAATATGCCAAATCATATACAAGAGCTCCCTGAGCGCTTACTGATCACTTGTTCTACTGAACGCGGCCATTGTAACGATTGTAACGAAAATTTGGTAAATTTTTGGTCAATATGGGTTGCGTTCCGATAATCACTGCCAGTACTGAAGATCTATGGCCAGTATTCATAATCCGATCTTATATTTAAGATCATCTTAAGTACTGTCTTAAGATGACATGAATCAATCACAGAGCCATATTCGTATCTTAAGACATTACTTAAGACGGCCTTGAAATAAGATTCGACTATTAATACCGGCCTATGACATCTATAGTAGATCCTGCTTAAGACAATCTTAAGGGTCATCTACAATGGCTGTAAGAATATGACTGTAAGGCTGTAAGACGTGAAATAAATTATTTTCATTCGCTGACAGTTCACGTTACAGCCTTAAAGCCATATTCTTACAGCTATTGTAGAATGGCCTTTAAATATAAGAACGGACTATGAACAAGTTTTAAGCGGGAAGCAAATACTCTTCCGTAAAGACATAATGCACAACCATGAAAAAATAGATCAATCAGAGTCCTTTATTTTCAACATGGCAATAGAAATGAGAACTCTGATCAATTTTCTTTTGTGTTGTGCATTATGCCTTTATGCAAGAGTGTGTGCTCCACGCTTTAGTGCGCACTAGTGCATCCAATCGAATTCGCCATAAGCGATAGTATAGTCGAGATTGGAGAGAATTCTCCCCACTCATATCCTCACTCTCGAGCATATTCTCATATCCTCATTCTGCGTTCCGAAATTCACTGCCAGTGCTGAAAATCTATAGTTTCTGTCACGTATACTATAGAATTTCAGTGAATTTCGGGATGCAGCCTGTATCACATACGCATAACCA
>NW_022639864.1:0-1159 GCF_010583005.1 Odontomachus brunneus | reverse complement strand
AACGACGGCGGAGTGACTACAGTCGCCAATCGACGAACAGTAATCTGCCAGGAGCGGAGTCGGTCTCTCTTAGAGCGGATAATCGGAATCGGATTCTCCTTCGAGAGCGGTGGATCGGTTCTGATTCTCTTTCGAGAGCGGATGATCGAATCTCTCGATTACGATTACGCGGCATTTTATATACCTCGAATCTCGCTTGATTCGCTATTTACCGCTGTTGTTCGGCGGTCGCGCTGTTTATTGTTTTGGAGGACGCGCTGTCCTCTTGCGCTTTTCGGTTCGCGGTGTTCTGCGTTTCCTTGTTTTGTGACGTAACGACATGCATCGTTACAACTATCATCCCGCAGTTCTCAAGAGGTAGCGCACGTTCCAGATAGTATACATTTCAGTGATTTAAACTGTATTGTGCTGAAAATCAAATCTTTTTATGTCTCACACCGCTTGAGATCATTGAAAAGTTTCACCCGTATAAATTTATCACTCATGCTGTAAGTATAAAATTTTATATTCTTTGTAATAGTTTTGAAATGGTTTATATATATTCTAGTAATATTTTAAATGTGCTTTTTAAAATATTTCGTGTGTCTTATAGGTAGCAAAAATATAGAATTAATAAGAACTTGTGGAAATGCTGACATTTGGCTTAAGGGATTGCATAACAGAATTTGAAGGAAACAGTGTATGAGATGAAAGATATGATAAACAATAAGGAGGTACAAATTCAACAAAACAATTAAGTAAATGTCAGTAGTATGGGTATAGAGAAATTAGTAAGACAGGCAAATCAAGATGTCTTGTATGAGGAAATGGATTGGGAACCGATGCAAGACGAAGAAATTACATTACAGGTAATTGTTATGATTAAAATGTTGCAATAATACATAGAATATCAGAGATTAATTCTATAAACATATTCTATAAATATTCTTAAATTGTAAAGAGTCTAGCATATTTTGTTTTTTTTTTAGACAGGTTGAAGGTATTAGGGCATAACTTAATAATGAAAATTGTGCGAATGTATCAAACTGTTCGTAGAAAATACTACAGTGCTCACATAACCATCAGAATCGCAAGAGAAACGTCCATTTTATATTGTTCTTGACACAAATTTATTTCTGACAAATCGTGAAATCATTGAAGAAGCAAGAGATGTTACTTT
>NW_022639863.1:64170-64485 GCF_010583005.1 Odontomachus brunneus | reverse complement strand
CGACTGCCGACTCTCATCTGGCCAATCACAGAGTCGGCGCCTCGCTGTGATTGGCTAAATGAGAGTCGGCAGTCGCGATCGCCAGTCGAGTCGGCTTTCGCAGTCGGTAGTCTGATACGGGCTTTAGAGCTCTAAAATCTAAAAGTTAACCAATCACGTTCGGTTGCTATTGCTACGTTTCGCTGAACGCACCTAATCGATAGGTATGTAAACGCGCCATTCTATGCATGCCGAAGAAACCTCGTTAGGGTGCCGTCCCATTGAGCACGGATCGGAACGCTCATTATAATAAGAAATCCGATCCGGCGTTCCGAT
>NW_022639863.1:63746-64087 GCF_010583005.1 Odontomachus brunneus | reverse complement strand
TTCTTACTATAATGAGCGTTCCGTTCTCTAGTTCCGTTCCGTAAAAGTTTCCTCTACCAGTCCCATGTAGCAAAAACGGAACGGAATAGCGCGTCGGTCGCAAATAAATATGATTAATTCGTTATTATTTCGTTATTTTGACGCGACAGAATTAATTATATACATAATTTATGCAATTATCTTGCCGATAACATTGTCATGAATATTCTGAAATATTTAATTAAAGAGTGAAATATATTTTATAACTAGAAATCCGTTCCGTTTTTGCTACATGGGACTGGTAGAGGAAACTTTTACGGAACGGAACTAGAGAACGGAACGCTCATTATAGTAAGAAATCC
>NW_022639863.1:59906-63736 GCF_010583005.1 Odontomachus brunneus | reverse complement strand
TCCGTGCTCAATGGGACGGCACCCTTATTTAGGTTAATCGTATGCCGTACACGTGCTCTGTTCAGTTCGCAAGGTGCAAGTTTTATGTTTCTGGAATAAGTGAAAAGTGAAATAGCTAAATATAACAATGGGAGACAAAGAAGCAAACGTGTCTCAAGGAAGTTCTTTAAAGGAAGTGGAAATGCCATGGCCGGCATATTCTAAAGTTTTTGAGTTTCGATCGAATCTTAGCACTGAAAAAAATTTTGCGTTTGCGTGCAAATTTTGTATAGGAGGAAAGATTATTCACGCAAACAAGAGCTCTGCGGCAAATTTAAAGAAACACTTAAATGTAAGTATTATTTATTTATTTAATAAGGTAATTATTCAGAATACGGTCCTCACCTCGGGGAGAACTTCGCCCCTTCGACCCTTCCCACCCCGCTTAAAAAAAAATAAAGAAATCCTGCATGATTTAACCCTAACAAAGTTAGGAATGAACAAAGTTAACCTTGTTAGGGTTAACCCATGTAGGATTTCTTTATTTTTTTTTACGCGGGGGAGGGACTTCGCCCCGAAGGGGCGAAGTCCTCCCCCGCCTACGCGTAAAAACTTTAAATGTTACAATTAATATTTCTCAAAGAAAGATTTTATCATCGATAATGACAGATTTTGTAATCTGTATAATGATCAACTTTAACTGTTAATATCTCGCTTTGCGGGGCAGAGCGACAACTTTTTCAGCCAGATTCTTTCGTTTCGCGTAAAAACGCGTCGAATGAGTGTACTTTGATCAAAATCTGAGGTGAGGACCGTATTCTGAATAATTACCTTTAATAAAAATAGTTTTATAAAAAAAATTATATATATCTTTTTAGAGATTAAAACATTATTTTTTTTTTCGTACCCGAAATATTTATATTATCATATTTATACTAATTGTATAAATATTTATATTATCATATTTATACTACTGTGCAATTTCTTTATTTTCTTTTGTATTGAAATTAGAATTAACCTGGAATATTAAAATATGTATAAAATGAAGCACAATAATTACAATATATTATTGTGCTCCATTTTATACATATTTTTATATATATTACATTGCAGTTAAATATTAATTATAACAATAATATATATGATATATAATAAAAAATAAATAATGAAAACACTAAAAAACAATATTTTTGTATAATTTTTTTATAATAAATTTCTAGACTTGCAAGAAATCCACACTGTACAACAAATCATTGTACTTTGCTTCAAACATGCAACACAGAACAGTATGTATAGAAAAAAGTGTGATATTTTGCATGAATTAATAGTGGACTAACCAAACCACTTGTTTTAATTCGATTTGTGCTATTTTTATTAAAATAACTTTTAATAAATTATAAAGGGTGCATTCCGTTTCACGTATGATGCGTATTATTCATTGTTTATTCTTGTTTTTCATTTAAATGTTAAATAAGGATAAACAATGCGTGATGCGCATTATGTGTGAAATAGAATGCACTCAAAGGCATATCTCTCTTTCTCTCTCTCTCTCTCTCTCTTTCTCTCTCTCTCTCTCTCTCTCTCTCTCTCTCTCTCTCTCAGAATTTTCTTCTTATAATGTTTATATGCTGCGTTCGGCAATACCGCTCGGCGCACTCCGAGCGCTAGAAATCTATATTGTATGTAACGTATAATATAGCTTTCTGGCGTTTGGAGTGCGCCGAGCCGGTATTGCCGAACGCAGCAATAAATATCTATCAGTGCAACAATAACTTCTGCTTTAATTCTAACCTTTGTAATTTTGAACCGATCCGAATATTCGTATATCTATAGATCCAGAAATCCTAATTATCATACTATTTTTCTGTATAATTTATTGTTAGAATCAGTGGTGTAACTAAAAAAAGTTTCGGGATGGGGTTGTAACTTCACTGTTCACAAAAAAGCTTAACTGATTTGTGATCAGTTACGAAATTATTGAAATTATTATGAATTTCGGGGGAGGGGGGGGGGCTGTAGCTTTACTGTTCACAAAAAAGCGTAACTGATTTTTAAATAGCTACGAAATTATTGAAATTATTAAGAATTTCGGGGGCTGTAGCCCTCCCAGCCCCCCCCCCCCCTCTGTGGCTACCCCACTAGTTAGAATGAAGTTTGTTATATGTATATTTACATTAAAACTGATATTTTATTATTTAATATTAATATCCTAATATATATACTATTCGTTAAATTAATAGGCAAAACACCCATATATATTAAAAGAAATAGAGAAAACAAAAGTAGAATTGGTAAAATCTAAGAGACACAATGAAGACAATCTAAAAAATCCTGTTAAAAAAAGGCAATCAATTTTAGAAAGATGGGGTTCTGGGAATATTGTAGTTACTCAGAAAATGTTTGATACTGCTGTACTACGGTTTATAATTGAAGACCTCCAGCCTCTATCAATTGTTGATAGTCCAGCATTTATCAATCTGATTAAAATTGGAGTGCCTTCGTCTGTCCGAATAATATGTAGGAAAACTTTAAAAACAAGACTTGGTCAAACATACCTTGAAATGAAAACTGCTCTTGAAAACAAATTGGCTCAAATTGAAACAGTCTCAGCAACAGCAGATTTATGGAGCAAGGCAAAAAGGTTATTTAACTTTTTGGTGACATTTTTACTTCTTTATATATACGAGTATTTCTTTAAATATATTTTTTATTTTTATCCTTCATATTTTGTTAATTTATATCTAAATTATATATAAAATATATATCTAAATTTTTCTGTTTTTTTTTTTTAGAAGTTATTTAGGAATAACAGTCCACTGGCTCAATCCTGAAAATTTAAAAAGAGAATCAGCTGTATTGGCTTGTCGCAGGCTAAAAGGAAAACATACGTATGATATTTTAGCGAAAGCAATTAATTCTATATTTTTAGAATATCATATCCAAAATAAGATATGTTGCACCACAACTGATAATGGGTCAAATTTCGTGAAAGCATTTCGGTAAGTTAAAGTTTTATACAAATGTATATATATCAAAGCTTTAAATATGTTAATATAATAAAACAAGAGAAAGACTAATGAGAATCAGAACATATAAAGTATGCGTAAAAATCATGCGTAAAAAATCGACTTCCCAAAGAATATGAGGTAACTATTCATTACTACGATAAATAAAATTACCTCAATTTTTGGAAGGTCAATTATTTACGCACTTCCTCGCATTTGGCTTATTAGTCCTTTTTCATTTATCTAAAATTTTATAATACTTTAATAGAAGTTACAATACTTTTTAAAGTCTTTTGTAAATTACAATTTTACAATTTTACATTACAATATTACAATACTATAATTTTTATATTAAAACGTTTTAATGTATAAACAGAATTTATAAAATTGTTATAATTTGTTGTTTAGAGTTTTCGAAAAAGATGAAAATGAAGATGAGGATTCTGATGTTGAATTTCACGATTTAAATAATTTATTAAATATGGCCGACGTAGAAGATACAAATACAGAAGATGTGATTATTCTGCCACCACATCATAGATGTGTTAGTCACACATTAAATCTCATTGCGGTGAAAGACTTCGAAAAGCCTTTAGATAATAATAATTTATATAAAAAGAAGTATAGAGCAATATTTGCCAAATTATCGAAATTATGGAGCAAACAAAATCAGTCTACGCAGGTAGCCGACAAAATTAAAGAAATTTGCGGTGTTTATCTAAAGACTCCTGTTATTACAAGGTAACAAATGTCTTATATCTTTATTTTTATTTATATTTGCATGTAAATATTGACCTTTCTAGATTAAAAAATTTATATATATATATATATATATATATATATATA
>NW_022639863.1:58812-59616 GCF_010583005.1 Odontomachus brunneus | reverse complement strand
TGACATGGTAGGCATATCAAAAAGTGCTGTACATCGCATATTGACTGAAAATTTGGACATGAAAAAGCTGTGCGCACGATGGGTGCCGCGTTTGCTCACAATTGGACAAAAACAGCGTCGTGAGGATGTTTCAATCGAGTGTTTGGCGATATTTCGCAGTAATAAGGCCGAGTTTTTGCGTCGATTCATAACCATGGATGAAACATGGGTTCATCATTTCACACCTGAGACGAAAGAACAGTCGAAACAATGGACTGAAAGGGGAGAATCGGCTCCGAAAAAGGCGAAGACAACTTCAACGGCTGGCAAGGTTATTGCGTCAGTTTTTTGGGATGTGCGTGGGATAATTTTCATTGATTATCTTCAAAAAGGAAAAACAATCAACGGCGAGTATTATGCGAATTTATTGCAGCGTTTGAGTGATAAAATCAAGAAAAAAACGTCCGCATTTGGCGAAAAAGAAAGTGTTGTTTCATCATGACAATGCACTGGCTCACACGTCCGTTATTGCGATGGCCAAAATCAATGAGTTAAAGTTCGAATTACTTTCTCACGCACCCTATTCACCAGATTTAGCCCCCTCAGATTATTATATAAACTTGAAAAAATGGCTTGGTGGTAAAAGATTTGCTAACAATGAAGAGGTGGAGTCTGCGGTTGATGGCTATTTTGAGGAACTCGATGGTTCTCACTATAAACATGGTATCGAAGCTATTGAACATCACTGGGAAAAGTGTATCGAGCTAAAAGGGGACTATGTTGAGAAATAAAGATATATTTTTTCAAAATTTTTGTGTTTTCTTT
>NW_022639863.1:57646-57820 GCF_010583005.1 Odontomachus brunneus | reverse complement strand
TATATATATATATATATATATATATATATATATATATATAAATCTTTTTTATTTTAATAGATGGAATTCTACTTTTGATGCTGTACTTCAGCTAGTCGGACTTTTAAAAAATAGTACAGAAAGAATAAATCAGTGTTTGGATTACTGCAACTTACAAAGATTAACCGACCATGA
>NW_022639863.1:57356-57429 GCF_010583005.1 Odontomachus brunneus | reverse complement strand
TGAGGAAGGAATAAGAACAATCATTGGGGGATTTTAATGCGAGGACGGGAACAGGGAGGATGGAGAAGAGTGG
>NW_022639863.1:56804-57346 GCF_010583005.1 Odontomachus brunneus | reverse complement strand
GTAGATGAGAAAGTTTGGCAGAGAATGAGAGGGAAATTACTAAAACAATATGAGTGAAAAGTGAGGTGGGCAAAGAGAAAGAACAAGAAGAGAAGGGCAAGTGGAAGAATGATGATGGGAATAAAAAAGGAGATTAAAAGGGAGGAAGAGGAGGAGGAGGAGGGAATAATAAAAGGCGTGGTAAAAGTGGGTGGAGAAAGTTGGAGGGTAGTGGGAGTGTATGTGAATAAAGACTTGGATAGAAAGTTGGAGGACTTGGAGAAATGGATGGAGGAAAGTGAGGAAGGAATAAGAACAATCATTGGGGGATTTTAATGCGAGGACGGGGACAGGGAGGATGGAGGAGAGTAGAGTCAAAAGAAGAGAAGGAAACGAGTGGAAAGTCTACATATAAAAAGGTGAATGAAGAAGGGAAAATGTTTATAAATGATAGAAGAGAGGAAGCTTATAAATTATAGAAGAGAGGGGATAGGGAATTTTGAACGGATGTGTAAAGGGTGATGAGGAGTGAGAGTATAGGTATGTGGCAGGGAGAGGGGAGG
>NW_022639863.1:51117-56794 GCF_010583005.1 Odontomachus brunneus | reverse complement strand
GTATGTGAATAAAGACTTGGATAGAAAGTTGGAGGACTTGGAGAAATGGATGGAGGAAAGTGAGGAAGGAATAAGAACAATCATTGGGGGATTTTAATGCGAGGACGGGGACAGGGAGGATGGAGGAGAGTGGAGTCAAAAGAAGAGAAGGAAACGAGTGGAAAGTCTACATATAAAAAGGTGAATGAAGAAGGGAAAATGTTTATAAATGATAGAAGAGAGGAAGTTTATAAATTATAGAAGAGAGGGGATAGGGAATTTTGAACGGATGTGTAAAGGGGGATGAGGAGGGAGAGTATACGTATGTGGCAGGGAGAGGGGAGACAGTGATACATTATATATTAGGTTGGAATTTGAAAAGGTAAAAAAGGTAATAAGAGATCTGGGAGGAGGGAAGTCAATGGGAAGGGATGAAATGCCGAATGAAGTGTGGGAATATGGAGGAGAGGAAATGGAGAAATGAACATGAGAAGTATGTATGAGGGTGTGGAGAGGTGAAGGGTGGCCGGAGGAATGGAAAGAAAGTATAGTGATCCCAACATTGAAGAAGGGGAAGGGGAATAAGATAGCGGATTATAGGGGGATAACCTTGATGCCGTCGCTATATAAGATGTATACAGCGGTGTTAACGGAGAAATTAAGAGAGGAAGTAGAAGGGAAGGGACTGTTGTCGGGAAGTCAAGTGAGATTTAGGAGAGGGGAAGGGACGATGGATCACATTTTGCTCTGAACTATATGGTAAATAGACAATTAGGGGGGAAAGAGGAAGCATTGGTATTTATCGCTTTCAGAGCGGCATTTGATTCGGTGGACAAAGGGAAATTGATAGGTAGGATGAGAGAAAGGGGGTAAGGGAGGGGTTAGTAGAGAGAGTGGAGGAGATATTGAGGGAAACGAAAAGCAGGGTGAGGGTAGGAGAGAGAGTGGGAGTGTGGTTTTGGACGGCGAGGGATCTAAGGCAGAGTTTCCCGCTGAGTCCGATATTGTTTAATATCTTAATGTTGAATTTGGAAGAGGAGATGGCAAGGGGAGGTTGGGGAGGAGTAACCATAGGAGAAGAGAAAGTGTACACTTTAGCGTACGCGGATGACGTGGTATTGTTAGCGGAGGAGGCAGACGGTGCGAAGACAATGTTAGCAAGGGTAGAAAGGTATGCAGATAGGAAAGGATTGGAGGTGAATATAGAGAAGACTAAGGTCATGAGGTTTAGGAAGGGTGGGGAGAGAAAAAAGAAAGTAGAGTTGAGATGGAAAAGTAAAAGATTGGAGGTGGTAAAGGAGTATAAATATAGATAGCAATTTGTTGAAATAAATTTTTTGGGTATATTTCTTTAAAACG
Organism: Odontomachus brunneus; assembly: GCF_010583005.1. Taxonomy (NCBI): domain Eukaryota; kingdom Metazoa; phylum Arthropoda; class Insecta; order Hymenoptera; family Formicidae; genus Odontomachus; species Odontomachus brunneus. The sequence goes on along the minus strand of NW_022639863.1, from coordinate 55,456 downwards.
GCGTATAAAATAGTCTCTGTTGTTTTGCAGATGACAATAACATCTCGTGATGTTAAAATAAGACCATCTCAACGTTTATGCGTTTTTATCATAGAATGAGGTTTTTCCTTATTTTATGTTTTCAATGCCTGTAAGCATTCATTGCATTTTGATGTTATTGATAGTACAATATTACGGGAGCGGTGCACTTGGACATGGTGCATTTGGACACAGCCAATCACAACACCGTGTACTTAGAGACATTTGTAGGGTCCCTTGGAACAGCGACTTGTGATTGGACTGTGTCCAATTGCCCCGTGTCCAACTGATATACACCCCAATATTACCACTGATGTAAGCAATGACGTCATTTATATATTTATAAAAAATGAAGATTCTGGTTTACTGGAACATAATGAATCTAAAATATGCATCAATATACATCATCAAAGTTGTCTTCATCGGTTTCAAGATTAGAAATGTCATCATCGCGTACACAGGAAATATAATTTTTTGATAGCAACAGCGTATCGTCTTTAGGGAGATAATTTCATGTTAAAGGTATATAAACATTCGCATGAATTAACAATTTTTTATAAGTCGAATTGAACTGACGTGCCGTGGGATTATTATTAAATTCCCCATAGCGTTTGATGCATAAGAAAAAAGTTTCACGGTGGTTTTGTGACAGCTTGTATGTTAATAGAAATGTCATTCTACCTTCTCTAAACAGCATTTCAGAAAGTTTTAATGTGTTCTGCAAATGTAAAATAAAACCTAGAAAACCAACTCTTTAATTAGTTAGCAAAATTGGAATTTTATTTAGCTTTAGACCTCGAATATATATTCAATATGATATGTCCAATTTTTATTTTTAAATCATCTAGATTATCAACTGTCACAACATATTTACTGGCGTTTATGTTGTACAGATTTCACGAGTTTAAAATGTTAAAAATATCATTAATCTCTTGACAAAATCGAGGTGTTGCCCCTGCTCCTTCATTTTTTTATTATGGAATTCGATGTGCTGACGTCGAATTTTCGTTGCTAAATGAAAACTTTGTTTTTCTTGAATTTTTACTAGTCACAAAATAATCCCAACAAATTTATTTCCCATTTTTATCCGTTAATTTAGCATTTCTTTCACACGCATTTCTAAGTAATTTTATCATATAGCAAACATCAAGCTTAACAGTAATCTCTTTTTGTGAAGTCGGATGAAGAATAGTGCTTACCATATTATCTTCACAAATGTTTGGTCCTAGAATTTCTACCATCTTTATATTGGTAGATGCACCAATATAATGTGATACAAATGTAATATTACATATCTCAATACTTTTTTCATGCAGCGCACACAGAATGTTACACAGTGATTCACCTTTTTTGTTCCTGAAATAGATTTGATAAGATAGTAAGTGATAAGACAGGTGCCTTAAAGTAACCGTTAGTTGCTACGATCATAAAGACTAGAGTATTTGTTGCTTCAGTAGATCCTTGCTTGTTCTCGTCTAACCCAAGGTCAACATGTCCGTATATTTCATTCCCACATACTTCAATACGCTTTCGAATGGCCATCTCATTGATGGTCAAATTAAAATACAACTTCTTCTTTGTCATTTCCATCATTTGACATACACTCTCCAAAGCTTCTTGGGAAATGCCAGGATTGTGATTGACAGATGTTTGCCAACATCTTAATAAGCTAGGATAGGGTAGGGTCATAAGAAAGAACCCCGCACAAATCTTATGGGAAATGGCCCTCAGCGGATTTGGTTGAAATTTTAGTATGATGTAGTCCTGGTCATGCTGAACAAAAGTCTCAATGGCACTGACAAGTTCTGATGGCTAGTTTTCGAGTTACAATAGACTAATGATTAATAATTAGAAAATTCAGCTAATATGATTAATAAAGTTTTATCAATAAACACACATGGTGTTCCGTATTTTGCTAATGCGTATGAACATAAGACTACAGATTTAGCAATATATATTGTCAGTAGAATATGTATAATGAATACATGTACTGCATTAACAGCTAAAATAAAAAATATTAGACAACATAATTATTGACACGTTAGGCTTAGATAAGTAGCGAGTTGCCTACATTCAGCTTGCCTACTGTGTGCAATCGGGATGTGCGGCAAGTTGGGGACAACATAAAATTACCTCGGCAAAAGTGACAGCAGAACTCAACGCTCACCTGAGTAATACTGTTTCGACAAAAACAGTATGGCGGGAGCTCCACAAGGCTAACATTCATGGAAGGGCTGCAATTGCAAAACCCCTTATAACGGAAGTCAACGCTAAGCTGTGAAAGAAGTGGTGCGACGATCATAAAACCTGGACACTTGATGATTGGAAGAATGTGGTATGGTCCGATGAATCATCGTTCACATTGTTTCCTACTAACGGCCGGGTTTATGTATGGAGAACCCCAAAAGAAGCCTACGATCCGGACTGCCTGCTTCCTACAGTCAAGCATAGGGGAGGTTCCGTTATGATTTGGGCGGCTATATCGTGGTATTCAGCTGGTCCTCTCATTCACATCACTGGCCGGATTACTGCGAATGAATATCTCGACATCCTCAATGATGAAGTTCTTACTATGACTAGCATACTGCTGCCAAACACTGCCATATTCCAAGACGATAATGCGCCCATACACACAGCCAAAAAGGTTCAGTCTTGGTTTGAGGAGCATCAGAATATCATCAAACATCTTTCCTGGCCAGCACAATCGCCAGACCTCAACATAATTGAACCGTTGTGGGGAGTTTTAGAGCAGAGAATAAGGAGCAGATTTCCATCTCCAACATCATTAAAGCAATTGGCGGATGTTTTGGTACAAGAATGGGACAACATTCCGTTGGAAACTATTCAGACACTCTGCGAATCTATTCCGCGAAGAATTGCAGCTGTTTTACGAGCAAATGGTGGCCCAACACCTTATTAATAAATAAATATTGTGTATATGTCAGGTGTTCATATTATTTTGTCCAACCCCTGTATATACATAAGTACACCATTTCATAATATTATATAACTAACGTGTCTAATAAACAATATGTTCAATTGCAATATGTGCAATCGCTTCGAGCTTATTCTACTGCGTATTCAATCTCCATGACATAAACGACCACTTGTTTAATCGCTTTATGTTTCATCAACATAATGTCCAAAATCTACTAATCTATTGTAACTCAAAAACTAGCCATCAGAACTTGTCAGTGCCATTGAGACTTTTGTTCAGCATGACCAGGACTACATCATACTAAAATTTCAGCCAAATCCGCTGAGGGCCATTTCCCATAAGATTTGTCCGGGGTCCTTTGTGTGCCAATTGTAGGTATTAATTGTCTTATGTCATTATCGTTAAAATACTGTAAAAAGATTTGGTATGATGTCATTTCCTGCATAATTAATAATTATATGTTACTTGATCTTGATATATTTTTATAATAAATTTTCCATTTCTACAAGCTGATCTGAGAAAATTATTTTATTAATAATGAAGATATGGAAATATTTATAATGGCCAATATTCATCATCACATCTTATATTCAAGATCATTTTCAGATACTCCACAGTTAATGAAACGATTTGCATAGCATCTGAAAACGAACTTAAGACAATCTTGGATTTAAGATGCAACTACTGCCTTTAATGAATGTTTATTACAGATAAATATTTTTCAGAGAAATCTACCTACACAGTAAACATCAACTAACAATAACATTATATCGATGTTATAATTTTCTACTCAACAATACATATAACAATAATGTTACATTGTTATATTGCATTTATGTCGTTAAGTAAGAAATTATAATATTAATGCTTTTTATGTTACTGATAGTTGGTATTTACTGTGTGCATGCTATCTCTAGACAAACATAACGAAAAGCACAATTTAACATAATTTAAAATTAGTTTTTTCTACTTACTCTCGAATTTCTGAATAATATTTTCGGCGATATTCCACTGATCAAGCAATTCTCTGATTGTAGACATTGTTTATATCACATTAACACTGTAAGTCGTAGTCTGATGCTCAAATACATAGCATGTGAAGAAAATCGTAGCCGAACTGTATAGCACGTGAACAAAAACTAGCTGCAAGCTGCTTTCATAGCTGTAAAGGTTAAACGCAATACGTGAAAGATCTGTATTGTTAGTCTGCGTCGTATGTTCAGAAGAAAACTGAAGAATAATATAATACACTGGACACTAAATCATTGTTTTCTACCATACGTACAGTCGTAGCTTGGCATTTAAATATGCAGCACATAAAAAAATTCGGCGTCTAGCACGTGAAGATCCTGATCACACGTCTAGCACGTGGAGAAGAGGTTA
>NW_022639863.1:50771-50989 GCF_010583005.1 Odontomachus brunneus | reverse complement strand
GCCGGATTACTGCGAATGAATATCTCGACATCCTCAATGATGAAGTTCTTACTATGACTAGCATACTGCTGCCAAACACTGCCATATTCCAAGACGATAATGCGCCCATACACACAGCCAAAAAGGTTCAGTCTTGGTTTGAGGAGCATCAGAATATCATCAAACATCTTTCCTGGCCAGCACAATCGCCAGACCTCAACATAATTGAACCGTTGTAA
>NW_022639863.1:50596-50761 GCF_010583005.1 Odontomachus brunneus | reverse complement strand
TCACACGTCTAGCACGTGGAGAAGAGGTTATACGTAACTGCAAAGGTTCAACGCAATATGCGAAGAATCTATATTGCTGATTTACGTCGTATATTCAAGTAAATAAGAAAAGTAAATAATATAGTACACTGGATAATACAATACACTGGACACTTATTCAACCGT
>NW_022639863.1:50098-50586 GCF_010583005.1 Odontomachus brunneus | reverse complement strand
GCCGGATTACTGCGAATGAATATCTCGACATCCTCAATGATGAAGTTCTTACTATGACTAGCATACTGCTGCCAAACACTGCCATATTCCAAGACGATAATGCGCCCATACACACAGCCAAAAAGGTTCAGTCTTGGTTTGAGGAGCATCAGAATATCATCAAACATCTTTCCTGGCCAGCACAATCGCCAGACCTCAACATAATTGAACCGTTGTGGGGAGTTTTAGAGCAGAGAATAAGGAGCAGATTTCCATCTCCAACATCATTAAAGCAATTGGCGGATGTTTTGGTACAAGAATGGGACAACATTCCGTTGGAAACTATTCAGACACTCTGCGAATCTATTCCGCAAGGAATTGCAGCTGTTTTACGAGCAAATGGTGGCCCAACACCTTATTAATAAATAAATATTGTGTATATGTCAGGTGTTCATATTATTTTGTCCAACCCCTGTATATACATAAGTACACCATTTCATAATATTATA
>NW_022639863.1:46532-46911 GCF_010583005.1 Odontomachus brunneus | reverse complement strand
TTTAACATTAAAGAAAATTGAAATACACGGTTGCAAAATGTATTAAATACTGTAAAGCATTTGTAGGAAATATTTTTTCATATATCTCATATCTTAGGAATTATTATTTTAGGAATATCTTAGGAATTATTCCATGAAAATGAAAAAGTTAATTTGTTTTAAGGGACTATTTTAACTCCTAAACCGAGAGATAAGCCGATATAAAAAAATAGGTATCTCTTATTTTTTGATACTTTACAACATATCCAAAGCGCATCAAAATTAGTGAGAAACAGTTTTGTCATGTGAGTTGTGAGTAACATACGACAAGTTTTAGGCGTCGCTCGTTGATTGTTAAAAAGTTATTAACAAAAAATTTGCATAAAATGGGTGTAATTTT
>NW_022639863.1:45681-46522 GCF_010583005.1 Odontomachus brunneus | reverse complement strand
ATTTTCAACATGCATTTGTATGAATTTCTCAATGTAACACACGATTCTTTGCTTTTTTCAAAGGAAGAATACATGAAATATATAAACAAATACTTTATTGATGAATTGGTGACAGAAATATTTTTCGTACGGACACACACGCACGCACGCACGCATGCACGCACGTGGGCGCGTGGTACGTGTCTTTAGGAGAACTAAATGTCTAGAAAGAATCACGCTTACCGTTTACATATTACACTTAATATACTCTGTGTTGATATTAACGTACTTTTCTTTGTGAATAACTTTTTAATAAACAAGCGCTAGTTAAAACATTTTGAATGTTACTCAGGATAGTGGCAGACATTTTGCTTACAAATTCAATGTGTTTGTATCAGTGTAATTTTTGGACACTGTACAAAAATTACACTGATACAAACACATTGAATTTGTAAGCAAAATGTCTGCCACTATCCTGAGTAACATTCAAAATGTTTTAACTAGCGCTTGTTTATTAAAAAGTTATTCACAAAGAAAAGTACGTTAATATCAACACAGAGTATATTAAGTGTAATATGTAAACGGTAAGCGTGATTCTTTCTAGACATTTAGTTCTCCTAAAGACACGTACCACGCGCCCGCGTGCGTGCATGCGTGCGTGCGTGCGTGTGTGTCCGTACGAAAAATATTTCTGTCACCAATTCATCAATAAAGTATTTGTTTATATATTTCATGTATTCTTCCTTTGAAAAAAGCAAAGAATCGTGTGTTACATTGAGAAATTCATACAAATGCATGTTGAAAATTTGGAAGCCGTATATTACGTTCAGTTGCATACGCACGCGCGCACACACACACACAC
>NW_022639863.1:42022-45651 GCF_010583005.1 Odontomachus brunneus | reverse complement strand
TAAATTCGATGGTACACAATGCTTGTTTTCGTGCTAAATTCAGAAATACATTTGTAGAATATTGCAGAATCCAGCACAAAAACAAGTATAAATATTTTAAATAAAATTTTTTTGTCTACAATTGCCAAATGATTTTTTGTCAGGTCCTTATGTGAGAAATTTGATGTCAGTCGATCCACTGCTCTTTATGCTACACGAAGAGTCATAATAGCTCTTTATAATTTGGCACCAAATATTATTAAATGGCCATCAAGAAATAGGGTCAACGAAGTTTGGACTGGGTTTGAAGCTACCAGTGGTTTCCCGAAAGTAATTGGAGCAATAGACGGTACTCACATAAATATTCCAGCACCTCTTATTGAACCAGTATCGTATATAAATCGTAAGGGCCATTATTCTATTCAACTGCAGGTGTGTATCTTATATTCAAATATAAATAAAAGTATATTTAAATCTTAATTGCGTATTTTAATTACTGCAAGTTCAATGTAGTCTAAATATTTACATGCTAAATAGACTGTAATAATTCTTCCTGATTTTTAGGCTGTATGTGACCATAGAACAAATTTTATTCACTGTTACGTTGGACACCCAGGTTCTGTACACGATCAACGTGTTTTTAGATTATCTGAGTTGCAACAGTGGTTGGGGGATCCTGATAAATTTCCCCAGAACTGCCACATCCTTGGTGATGCTGCATATAAGTTACACGAAAATGTCATTGTTCCTTATCGTGACAACGGACATCTCACTATTAGACAAAGAAACTTTAATTTCTGTCATTCGTCAAGCAGAATAGCAATTGAAAGAGCTTTCGGATTACTGAAAACAAGATTCCGTAGTATAAGAACACTTCTTGCAATGGTTAGACTCCATTTTATTCCACCGTTTATCATCGCATGTTGTGTTATGCATAATATTTGCTTATTACGAAGGGATGATATTGAACTTGAGGAAATTAATGAAATTGAAGACAATTACCCATTTAATGAAAACGTACGACTGGAACAGGCAGGCGTTGCTAAAAGGGATTATATTTGTGCTAGGCTTCCTATGCGATATGTTTAGTATTTATGTATAATACGTATTACATGTAATATTATATGATATATATTTCTTATATATGATAATTATACAAGTATAAATAAATATTTCATGTTTGTATAATTGTATAAATATATATTTATTGCATACATATTTCAGTCATTAGTTTAATAAATGAACAGTTAAATGAAGAAACAAAATTATTCTTATTTTCAATAAAAACCAAAAATTATTATTTTCAATACAAATGAACAAAATTAATCTCATTTTAACTAATTAACACATTTGTAATTATAATGATACTTTGTTATATTTTAACTTGCATTAAAATATTTAATTTCAGTAATTAGATTAACATGTTAACTATTAAATCAACAAAGAAAAAATTATTTTTATTTTTAATACAAACTAAAAATTATTCTTATTTTCAATACAAAGTAAAAATTACTCTTACTTTCAGTAAAAGCGAACAAAATATTTATTATTATTTTCTATCTTACTATCACATTTATAATTATAACGACACTTTGGTACATTTTAACTTGCATAAAAATCTTAATTTAATTTTAAAAATGTTGAAGGGAGTAAAAATATTAAAGTGCTGAAGTATAGCCTTCCGCAACATGCATCTTACCTACAAAAAAAGTTAAGTCACTGTAGAAAAAAAGTTAGAAGTATCCATCTTATCACAGGAAATGAACAGCAAGTCTAACAGCAAGGCTAACAGTCTTAGCAAGAACATATTACTTAGAACTTATCAATAAGTTTATCTAAAGCATTTAGCAGTTTAGCTCGCTGTTCAATCATTTGCTCATGTCGTCTTTGTCTATTTTCTTCGCCAATTCTTCTACTTTCCATAATAGCCTCTGCAACGTTAGAAGCTTTTCTTTTACGTGAAGATTTACAGCTAACAGAGATGTCACAGTTGTCCATGGAAATGTCACTGTCCTCACTCTCTATTCCAGTTGTACCCGTAGAAGAAGCTACAGCAACGGGGTTCATAAATGGCTTCTCCCCTAAGAAAGCTTCCATAACCTCCATGTAAGGCCAGGCTCGAGGAGCATTACCTGACCTTGCATTATGGTCTTTGATGGATTTAAATGTTCTCTTCATGCCATTGAATTTGCTTTGGCACTGTGGGCCAGAAACACAATATCCGTTGCTACGAAGAGCTCCACTAATCAATTCCCACATATGTTTTTGCGATAATTTGCCTATAAAAAAGATTAAATTTATGAAAAGAACATAGCACAAGTTGTCTACATGCAAGTAACATATTATTATTTAACCTGATGTCATTTTTTTCTCATGTCCACGATATTCTTCTACAAGTAGGAGAATGGCCTCATGAGACCATTTAAAAGCTTCTTCTACGTCATGTTTTTCTGGTGGACAAATTGTATCATCAAAAGTTAATGCTGTTGAAATTGTGGAATCTGATGGACGATTTTTGTCATCTACAGTTAATACTTTTGAAGCTGTGGAAGCTAACTGATCCATTTCTCTTTGGTTTTTTTTTAATGTATTTAAAACTTGGGTAGCAAATACATTATCTGAAAAATATAAATGAATGAACATTATTAACAAAGAAAAACTGAAATCCTCCTGTACACATTGTTTATTAAGAAATAGCATTTGAATGGCTCAATTAATTTGTTTTTCATAACAACTTTATATAAATCAACGCGTTTAGTAAATTTAATTATATTAATATTATTTTTTACATTTGTCGAGATAAAATTTTTGTCATAATATTATAAAAATACAACATGGGAACATAACCTCCTATTACTTACCGGTGTTTACTCTGTGCGCATCATTTGATGAGAGACACGTTGTATAAAGCAGGCCGTTTTCCACGTCTTTTAAACTTATAACAAAGGTTTTGTCCATTTTAACTTGTATAAAATAATATTTAACTTAATATTAAATACTATACACGTATTTGGTCTGTTCTTTGTAGCTACATCAGTTCAGGAGTGTAACTACAAAGAATAGACCGTTCGCGCAGTTAACTAAAAACGCTATGAGCGCTATAAGCGTTTCGTGCCCTACCTCGAAATCTTTAGCACAAGTTAGCACGGATGATGACGAAACAATGACGTCACAAAACTTCCATTGGTACTATAAAGCTGCTCCACGAACGACCAGAGCGCGCTCATGCACCAAATAGCGTCTCCCCGAACGCAGTCTAAGTGTAATATGTAAACGGTAAGCGTGATTCTTTCTAGACATTTAGTTCTCCTAAAGACACGTACCACGCGCCCGCGTGCGTGCATGCGTGCGTGCGTGCGTGTATGTCCGTACGAAAAATATTTCTGTCACCAATTCATCAATAAAGTATTTGTTTATATATTTCATGTATTCTTCCTTTTAAAAAAGCAAGGAATCGTGTGTTACATTGAAAAATTCATACAAATGCATGTTGAAAATTTGGAAGCCGTATATTACGTTCAGTTGCATACGCACGCGCGCACACACACACACACGCACACACACTGCTCGCCTGCACGCGCGCTCGCTCGTTCGTCCAGAAGGGCTCACGGTGTGTGCGTGTCTTCCTATTATATTTGAAGTTTTATGAA
>NW_022639863.1:39740-40986 GCF_010583005.1 Odontomachus brunneus | reverse complement strand
AGTTATTAATTCGCGTTAAAATAGAAGGTTATAACAACTTAGATGAAGCATTTATGAAGGCGATACAGATGTCTAAAAGCTTAGAAACCGAAACACAGAGACGTAAAGCCTCTTTTACTAAATCCTATCCCCCTACGCCCCTTACAAGACAAGATACTCCCTTGATTCCCCGAGGAACTTATCCACAAATTGATCCTAATCAACCTCGAAGTATCCTGCAGAGATCCTCTTCACCATTCATCAAACCCCTCGTTCCTGGACAACCTGGTCCCAATGCCCCTTCCGGGAGATTTTGCCGATACTGTAAAACCGAGGGACATCTCATAAATGATTGTGTTAAATTAAAATATCGAAATTCATATCCGCAACAACAAGCCGCTCCTCTGATTCAAAATACCGTAACTCAAAATGCTGAGTCGGGAAACGAGACACGCGCTCCGGTAACGAGCGACGTCCGCCGGGACGCGACGGAAAAAACGGGACGTCCGAATGTAAGGTTTCAGGAGACAAACGAGCCAACCCAGTGAAAAACATAATTAAGACAAGCGCTCCAAATGTAATTTTGTCTTCCGAAGACTTAAAGGGAGCCTTCAATTTCATGGTCGATTCAGGGTCCGATGTTAATCTAATAAGGAGGCAATGCCTCAATGATAACGCGAAAATCGATAAAAACGACGAAATGATACTACAAGGTATTTCACCGGAACCTATTTGTACCTTCGGCTCTACACTCATTAATTTGCTAGGGAAGCAAACCAAATTCCACATTTTGCCCAAGAATTTTGTACTCAAACAGCATGGTGTCTTAGGCACAGCATTTTTTTTCTCAGCATGACGCTACTATAAATTATAAGGAAAAATCGATTTCGTGCGGTACAGTACACATTCCGTTCGCCGAGGCAGAACATATAGAAATCAAACCGCGTACCGCGACACCCTTTTGCGTCATAATCACTAACCCCGAAAAATCTCAAGGATATCTCCCACGTCTAGAATCTAAAGACGGCATATTTTTAGGTGACGCTGTTGTCACCAATCGCAAAGGCAAGGCATACTTACCAATTTTCAATACTACTTCAGAGGTGATCGATGCTATAATTCCCCATGTCGAATTACTCGATTTCGACGTTTTGGATACACAGGTGGTCTCTGGCCGAGGTCAGGAAGATCCTTGTGTTGGTACCGCGACCCGAGGGCTTGCAGGTATCCACGGTCCGTTCTCCCTCCCCTTTAACTCTGAATTAAT
>NW_022639863.1:37734-38433 GCF_010583005.1 Odontomachus brunneus | reverse complement strand
ATACACAGGTGGTCTCTGGCCGAGGTCAGGAAGATCCTTGTGTTGGTACCGCGACCCGAGGGCTTGCAGGTATCCACGGTCCGTTCTCCCTCCCCTTTAACTCTGAATTAATTGATCATTCTCGTGAAGATTCCCTTAATCCTATTTTTCCGGACACCCTTAATAGTTGCGACCGAGGGCCCGCGACTGTCTGTGGTGCTGTTGAGACCCGAGGGATCTCGACGGCCTATGGTCCTTTTGATTCTATTTCCAATTCAAGCTCATACTCTCCAGCGTCGAGAGAAGCTGAAATTTTAAAACCATTACGTCTTGACCATTTGAACGATGAAGAGAGAAAACATGTAAAATCTTTAATTCTTGAGAATACAGATAGATTCTATTTATCTAATGAAAAATTAAACATTACAAATTCTGCTGAACATTTAATCCCCACGGTAAATGAAATACCAATTCACGTCAAGCAGTACAGATTTCCTCCAATACATAAAGAAGAAGTAGACAGACAAGTCAACGATTTATTAAAGAAAGACATTATACAAATTTCAAATTCACCATACAATTCGCCCCTTTGGATAGTGCCAAAGAAGGCAGACTCGCAGGGAAACAGAAGATGGAGAATGGTTATAGACTACCGATTATTAAACGAAAAGACTATAGGCGATGCATATCCGTTACCTAACATTACAGATATTTTGGATC
>NW_022639863.1:37559-37724 GCF_010583005.1 Odontomachus brunneus | reverse complement strand
CTACAACCCGACAAATGTGAGTTTTTGAGACACGAAGTGACTTACTTAGGTCACATTATTAGTTCAGACGGTGTTAAACCAGACCCGTCAAAAATCAAATCCATCAAGGAATTTTTTACACCAAAAACCCAGAAAAATATTAAAGAATTTTTAGGACTTTCCGGA
>NW_022639863.1:30552-32983 GCF_010583005.1 Odontomachus brunneus | reverse complement strand
CGAAATACCTCCTTGTACCTTACTCCTAAATCCCGAATCATCACACGAGCAGGCACACAGAGGGAATGCTCGTATGAGCTACCCATTCTCTACCGCATAGAAGACACCTGGGTCCAGTTGACACCTGATCCACACATACAGCAAATGGCCCCACAGCAACTCCAACCGCTGACCAAAATCTCCTGGACTTACTTAACACCTGGATCACTCGCTACGAGTGGGATCTACAGCCAGGATGACATCAATAAGCTCCGCGACCATATCATGTTCCCAGCCGAAAAACCAGCCTTGCTGAACTCAGTCGCGAGAGGCATCACCGGCTACTCACACGGGGACGGCACCATCTCCATGTACAACCTCATGGATGAGGACACTCTAAATAAGATCGCCCAGAGTACAGCATCCAAACTCTGGGGTGGTTTCGTTACATTCGGGTCAGCCACTGCAGGAGTGCTTGGAATTTTCATAATAATCCGAGTAATCAAAATCATTATAGATACCGCCATCCACGGATACGCCCTGCACACAGTATACGGCTGCAGCCTGCATCTCCTAGGAGCCATATGGAGCTCGCTCACCCAACTGTTACTCCACCTCGCACATAAACCAAGGCAACCGAAAGAGGAAGGCAACACCAGCAGCAATCCGCAAGACAACAAAGAAGAATCTCAACCAATCTCAACCCAACCAACCATCGTAGGAAACGGACAAACCACCGCCACAGCCCCAAACCCTCTTAACATAACACTACACCAACTGTTGCATACCAAGAATTAAACAGGCGACTCTCAGCTTTAGAACAAATCCCTCCGAAAACATCGGAATTTGTTTTTAAAAGGGGGGAGGTGTAACGTCCCAGCCCCTAAAATCTTTAAATTTTCACGCCGCTATAATACCATGATATCACTTTAACCCGAGGCCGATTTGCGCTAAACTGAGAGGTAGTATATAAGTTAAACTATTCTAACGGCAAACCTTACTCATTTAATCGTCAGAGACGGTTAAGGATAAAGCTCAATATATTGTCAATACTGGTAAAATAAATAGTTAGTGAAAACCATACATGACGAAGGAATTAGTAGGTAAGCCGAATAATATAAGAATATTCGCGAAGCGAACCCGCTTAGGCACGACAGAACGCACTCCGCATGACATCATCTCGAAGCTATGCATCACGCCATCGCACATAACGTCATCCAGCCACCCACACGCAGTACCGAGAAGCTGAAGAGCGATGGAATCCCTTTGGGAAAGACCGACCCGAGACCACCGAAGTGCCGTGGAATTCGGCGCTGCGAGCCGACCGCCGTCGGAAAGCGTCGGGAACGTACGAAGCTCCCGTCGGAACCCTATAAAAGGCGTGCTCCCGGAGCGCTCCTCGCATTTGTTCGGGAATTTTTGAGGACTCTACAACCTGTAGCTGCGTGCGCCTTCGCTAGCTTTTGTTCGGGAAATTTTCGAGACCATACACGTATCTGTTCACGCTGCTGCGTGAGCCTTTGTTACTCTCCGACCCGTTGCTTTACGCATTTGTTCGGACCATCTACGATCGACCTGTGAGCGGACTGCTGCGTCAGTATTAACGTGCCCAGGCGAGTTCTACCACAATTAACGGATCTCTACTATAAGCGACCCTGAGTTTATTCCCTAATTATACTCGAACACTTGACCGGTAGGATCCGAGCGACCACCTATCGTTAAATTTTTTATTCTCGATTTAATTCTAGTACTATTCTGATTTTTATTATATTACTCGTACTACTTAATAGCTTATAGCATCATTACATATAAAAATCTCGTTTAAATACCATAATTGTATTCGCTCTTAAAATATATTATACAATTCATGCATTACTGCTCTCTTTAAGAACGATTCTTTTCCTATACATCCCTCACACCCTGCATTACCTTGCGTTTCGTCTTTGGTCTCGACGCTTCTCTGGCACATGCGCCAGTCGTAAGCCATACGCTTTTACACACATTCCTGCAGAGTTGCGGTGTTCGCTATAACACCATAATACTGCCAATGTGCTAGGCAGCGTTTCCCGCTCTTGGTTACACCTTCTGCTTCTTAAGACAGAGCTCTGACAGTTCTCGGCAGCATTTCACGAACGCTCCGGAACTTAATTAATATACAGCGAATTGTGAAGTAGCGCGTGAGGATTTCCTGGCTAGCGAGTCAGTCGAGATCTGATCGAGACTTCAACAGATCCATTGCGAACAGGATCTTACAACTTAAGGACTGAGAGACCAGAGGTTATATTTCTGCTTTACACCCATACCGACTTACTTAAATCGTTCTTACTGAGTCTCATATTGAGTTCAAATCAAGTTACAACTTAGCATATGTCATTCAATATATTAGATGCCGAAGAGAAGCGGCAGGAAACATAAAGAGCGACTACGCAGGTGGATTGCACGCACCGCGGAG
>NW_022639863.1:27327-28459 GCF_010583005.1 Odontomachus brunneus | reverse complement strand
GAAACAGATGTTATGTTGAGGTGTCGACCTCCGCAATCATATCCCAATAAGGAATTAGTAGGCGAGAGAGTCACCAGCAAGATGCCGATGAGTAGCATGTTGTTGTTGACTCCTGTGAACCAAATAGTATTAGCGTGACTTATTCTAGACTTTTAATATTGTACTAGAGCTATTATTAATAATAATATACTAATATAAGAATATTGTTTATATTTGTTATTATATATGTTCCTTATATATATATTTTTTTATTTTTATTTTATTATTATTATTTTATTATTTTTTTTCTTTTTTTATTATTATTATTATTATTATGCCCCTTGTAGTCGGGGGTTAGCAGTGAATTGGTAAGCTATTGACTAGATTTTCACTCGTCCTGCACCGGAAGGTGAGGAAAAACTCGAGCGATTATATGAATATTATATATTGTTCATTATCGAATACAATGGAATACATAGAATATAGTGACTTTAACGCCGAAGTGACGTTTTACAATTATTGAGTTATTGGGTCTCTCTATGTGTATAATAATCATGATAACCAGTGTATAATAACCAGATTTTTATTATAAATGATATTGTAATAACGCTTCATTGTGAATAAAATGATTATAGCTTGAATTAGATTATATATTAAGTATAACGATATGTTTAAGTATAATATGTAAAGTAATAAAGTGAAATTGGAGGTTTTACTGATCTCCGTCATCTAACAGATGGGCATTAATTTCTTGCGATTCCTCATCTGTCCAAATGGACAGTTCGATTATTTCTTCCCTTTTGTGATCGTAAATAAAATTACTTATATTTGCGGGATCTATTCCCATGTGAATTTTGATCGCTGTAATTGCTTCTATATAAGCCGAATAGCAAATTTGGCAATCTCGGATTGATTGTGTGCGCGCGGTGCTAGTGTTGCATCCAAAGCAAGATATTCTTAATTTATTTCCTTCGGTTATTCCATGCCAAGAGGCAGGGCGGTATTCTATAGGGAAATTTAAACGGTTCATGCAGTCGCTGCATAAGGGATGCTGTGATTCTCCTTCTCTTATGTAACCGAAGGCAGTTGTGCACCGGGCATTTTCGATGCCAGGAAATCCCTTTATGAGGGGGTGGATGTAGGGTGTGTAACG
>NW_022639863.1:26574-26980 GCF_010583005.1 Odontomachus brunneus | reverse complement strand
TATTAATAATTAAGTTCCGGAGCATACGAGACGCTGCCGAAACTGTCAGAGCTCTGTATTATAAGCAAAAGAATCTGCCAGGAGCAGTTAAGCTACCTGAAGCAGAGATAGAGAGAGAAAGAAACGCTATTACGACGGCGATTATGGTAGACACTAGGACTACCGTAGCTCTGCAGTAAAGTGTATATATGTATGTACGTGAATAGGTTCGGGATGGAAAATAATAGATCGTCCTTAGAGCTTATAATATTATACTAACTAGATCTAGCAGGAAAGGAACTTGAATCATATAGAATTTGAATATAGTATCAATATATATATTTTATCCTAAAGTGAGATATAATTATGTAGTGTAATATATAAAATTGTAGTGTATAATAGGTCTTCGTTAGACAGTTTGATCTGA
>NW_022639863.1:26251-26564 GCF_010583005.1 Odontomachus brunneus | reverse complement strand
TATATATTTTATCTTAAAGTGTGATATAATTATGTAGTGTAATATATAAAATTGTAGTGTATAATAGGTCTTCGTTAGACAGTTTGATCTGAAAAGCCAAGGGATATACGCGACGTGATGCTGGATAAGAATTAATAAAGTCGCCCTTAAAGAGGATATGTTGTAACTTGATATGGGGTTTATGAGCGAATACTAAAGAGGTGCTGAGACTGGTATTTATGCTGGAATAGTTCTACAGTGTTAAATATTTAATTGCTAAGTGTTGCCAAGTGATTATAATAATCGCAAGACTAAGATAAAATATAATATATAT
>NW_022639863.1:25028-25974 GCF_010583005.1 Odontomachus brunneus | reverse complement strand
GTAGATCTTGGAGTCGTCCTCGATGTGAAGTCGTTAACTCGTGTATTTTGTGTATGAAATCTCCCGAACAAATCCTTTATAGCAACGGGCCGGTGAGAGGAATTAATACAAAAGTTGAAGTGTGTAGATTTAAGTGTATGAGTTGAATTCGGCAGATGAACGAGTGCGAGGTGTGTAAGACTGTGTGTGTAGAACTGCACTACGTCGAAGATTATGTTTAAGACTTATGAAAAATTTTGCGGAACTGCCCCGGGCGCTCTGGTGGTACGGCTTTTATAGGGTTTCTGACGGGGCTTCGTTCGGTTCCGGCGGCTTCCGACGGCGGTCGGGCTGCAGCGCCGAATCCTAGAGTGGCACGGTGGTCCCGAGTCGGTCTTTTCCAAAGGGATTTCACCGCGCTTCGGCTTCTCGGTACTGTGTGCGGGTGGCTGGATGACGTGATGTCCGGTGGCGTGATGCATAGCGACGCGATGACATCATGCTGAACGCGTTTGTTCGTGTCCTAGCGAGTTCGCTATGCGAATATTCTATATTATTTGAATTTCCTACCAATTCCTTCGTCATGTATGGCCCTTTGAGTGGTTATATGAATACTTCATTTCTGTAATAGTCTGATTTTATCCTTGGCCGTTTTTGACGAGTGAATTAGTAAGATTCCTTATTTTTAAATACAATAAAACTTATAATAACTAATTATAATATCGCATATAGTTTATTCTATGAGAGCTCATGATATCGTAGACTTTGGATTATTATCTTTAACGTACCTTTTGAATTCTTGATCATTTCTACTACGAATCAATTTGCCTAAAATATTAGGACCTTATGTCTATTGATATCGTGACTTCTCGTATAGCGCTTTGAAATATTTAAGTATACTATTTGGTTCATACGACGTTCTATGTCTCAGGTCAGCACGAATCGGCCTCTGGTTATCGCGGAGTTT
>NW_022639863.1:20583-23480 GCF_010583005.1 Odontomachus brunneus | reverse complement strand
GTATTCATATAACCACTCAAAGGGCCATACATGACGAAGGAATTGGTAGGAAATTCAAATAATATAGAATATTCGCGTAGCGAACTCGCTAGGACACGAACAAACGCATCCAGCATGATGTCATCGCGTCGCTATGCATCACGCCACCGGACATCACGTCATCCAGCCACCCGCACACAGTACCGAGAAGCCGAAGCGCGGTGAAATCCCTTTGGAAAAGACCGACTCGGGACCACCGTGCCACTCTAGGATTCGGCGCTGCAGCCCGACCGCCGTCGGAAGCCGCCGGAACCGAACGAAGCCCCGTTAGAAACCCTATAAAAGCCGTACCCCCAGAGCGCCCGGGGCAGTTCCGCAAAATTTTTCATAAGTCTTAAACGTAATTTTCGACGTAGTGCAGTTCTACACACACAGTCTTACACATCTCGCACTCGTTCATCTGCCGAACTCAATTCATACACTTAAAAAATACACTTCAACCTTTGTACTGATTTCTCTCACCGACCCGTTGCTAAAAGGCATTTGTTCGGGAGAACGTATACACAAATACACAAGTTAACGACTTTACATCGGGGACGACTCCGAGATCTGCTATTTCCAAAGTGCCCATCGCCTACTACAATAAAACGATCATCCGGGCCCTTATATTGACAGCCAGCCAACACCGTGAACCCATACAAGTGTGTCCTGGCGAGTTACTATTATATCG
Organism: Odontomachus brunneus; assembly: GCF_010583005.1. Taxonomy (NCBI): domain Eukaryota; kingdom Metazoa; phylum Arthropoda; class Insecta; order Hymenoptera; family Formicidae; genus Odontomachus; species Odontomachus brunneus. The sequence continues at coordinate 22,771 of NW_022639863.1, read as the reverse complement.
ACACATTACTGCGATTACCAGTCGTAAATCCTACTGTGTATATACATTCTAGCATTTAGAATACTCACACAATAAATTGTAAAAGACTTATTACCGTCAATATACACTATATTTTATCTTAGTCTTACGATTATTATAATCACTTGGCAACACATAGCCTTCGAATATTTGATACAATATTACTATTCTAGCATAAATACCGGTCTTAAAACCTTTTTAGTATTCGCTCTCGTCTCCCATATCAAGTTACAACATATTCTCTTAAGGGCGATTTCGCTAGTTCCTATCTAGCCTTACCTCGCGTATATCCTTTGACCACCGGACTTTTCAGACTGAACTGTCTGTCGAAGACCTATTATACACAATTTTATATATTACACTACATTATTATATCACACTTTAAGATAAAATATATTGACATTATACTTAAATTCTATAGTCATATGATTCAAGTTCCTTCTTACCTGATCCAGTTAATATAATTTTGTAATCTCTAAGGACGATCTATTATTTTCCATCCCTAACCTACTCACATACATACATATATACACTTTACTGCAGAGCTACGGTAGTCCTAGTGTCTACCATATACGCCATAGCGTTCCTTTCTCCCTCTATCTCTGCTTCAGGTAGCTTAACTGCTCCTGGCAGATTCTTTTGCTTATAATACAGAGCTCTGACAGTTTCGGCAGCGTCTCGTATGCTCCGAAACTTAATTATAAATACAGCGAATTGCAGAGTAGCGCGTGATGAGGATTTCCTAAGCGTGGGATTTCTGAACGAGACTCTGACAGAGCTCCTTGATTGTTGAGCCTTATTAAGGATACACTAAAACCAAATTGAATTTACCATCCTAATATTCCTTATCCATAGATCAAACCTATTTCGATCGTTCTTATGGACTTTTGCTTTTCATTAACTTTTGCATTATTAAATCATAAGAATAAATCTTCAATATATTAATTATTTCTTTATTGATTATTAAAGGACGAATAAAACACGTAGTAAATATATAAATTCATTTTTATTCAGTTCATACATTCCTCGATCACATATAGAATCAATAATTCATCGTTTATCACAGTTATCATTACATTATTTCTTGCACAACACTACACTCGCTTGAAACTTCCTCTCGGTGCACAGTTCTCCACCTCCCAAGACTATTGCCGGTGTATGCAGGTAGATCTAAAACAAAGAGAGAGCAAACGTTTCGTTAATCTGAGCGACCAAACGGGACGTTACAATATATGTATGTATGTGAGTAGGTTAGGGATGGAAAATAATAGATCGTCCTTAGAGATTACAAAATTATATTAACTGGATCAGGTAAAAAGGAGCTTGAATCATATGACTATAGAATTTGAATATAATGTCAATATATTTTATCTTAAAGTGTGATATAATAATGTAGTGTAATATATAAAATTGTGTATAATAGGTCTTCGTGAGACAGTTCAGTCTGAGAAGCCTAAAGACCAAAGGATATACGCGAGGTAAGGCTGGATAAGAATTAGCAAAATCGCCCTTAAAGAGAATATGATGTAACTTGTGTAACGGAACACACACCCACCGGACAGTAAATTCTTTTTTCTTTCCTCTCGTATAGTATCACGTCCGTCACGACTGTAATACTCCGCTAACTTTACCTTCCCTAAGCCCGCCGACGCGAGCGCCACCTCTCCAGGTGGATAGTAAGTTACCGCGGGCCCTAAGCCCGCCGACGCGAACGACATCTCGCTGGGTGGAACATAAGTTATCTCAGCTGTTTCTCCAATCCCTCTACCTAGGAGCAGGTAACTTTCCCGAACCTTCGAGATCCTTCCAGACCCTTCCCGAACAACCGAGAACCTTCCAGAGGTCTCTCAATCCTTCAGCTAAGAAAGACCCCCTCCACTCCTTGAGGCCAGGTAGCTCCTTCCAGACCTTTCCAGAACCTTCGAGAACCTTCGAGACTTTTCCCGAATCGTCCAGATGTTTCCTTAACCCTTCCGGAAAAAATCCCTTCCTCGAACCTAAAGGGTTTATAAGGCGTTGCGCAAAACGCAGCCAGGCAGTCTTAATCCGGGAGTCCTACAAGTCGGTTCTGCTACCGACTACGCGACGCAAACAGTGCACTCACCCCTATTCTTAGGATCCATACGTTAGTGCAAATCCTTCCAACTCCCACACTCTACCATTTTTAATT
>NW_022639863.1:20362-20573 GCF_010583005.1 Odontomachus brunneus | reverse complement strand
ATAGATCGTTTAAAACGGGAACCATCCCATCCCCCTGACCCTTTACCCCATATCGCTCCAACACATTTACCCCTTCCGGATCCCGCGTACGATTCTCCCACTCCGCGATTGTCCTTCCGCGACGCGACTGACACAGTACCCATATTCGACGACTATAACATACCCTTGCCTCAATTTATACGCGCCTGCCGCCGCGCCAAGGATATCGTTT
>NW_022639863.1:19794-20285 GCF_010583005.1 Odontomachus brunneus | reverse complement strand
TTCTCGTAAATAAACTACGCGGTGAAGCGTATTACGCCGTGGAGGATGAGCCGTGCGACACCGTAACGCAACTAGCAGACTTATTGAACGGTGCCTTCGGTTCTCCTAAAAGTATCGATCAATGCCGCGTTGATCTCGCTAACGTTTTCCTAGAGCCAAACGAGAGCATTCTTAAATATATAGGACGCGTTAAAGACCTGAGGACCGATATCTTAGACGCCGAGAGACGCCTATATAGCCGCCCACGCGATTCATCAACCGATAACGTCGACGCTCTGACAGCACATGCTTTTTGCGAAGGCCTCCCCCTCGAATACAAAGTCCGATTAAAGCCTGAACATTTCAAACGACCGTACGAGGCATTCACCTTTGTCAAGACCCTTGCGAAAAAGATAGAATCACAGCAAGAGCGATACGATGCCGCGAGGCGTAGCACTAGACCGCGCACTCCCACGAATATACTCCCGTTGGGGAGACCCTCCGCGAACTCG
>NW_022639863.1:19390-19784 GCF_010583005.1 Odontomachus brunneus | reverse complement strand
GTAAATGTACTATTACTATTATTATTACTATTACTATTTTAATGTTGCAAGTAAATTCGTATCGCGACAAGAACCTTCAATCTATATCAGTAATCCAACGATATATGTAACAATCAAGTAGAAATATAACTTTGTTAATATAATATTTCATTCTGAGATATTCTTATTCTCGAACCTTCCTTAAACCCACGCGTCCGAAACTGTGCAACTAGTGAAGCCAGTGATGCAATTCTGACCTGCGAGCGGACCTTCCGACATTTCGGGTTTAACCCTTCCGGCCTCAGGTAACGAAACGCAAGGCAGGCACGGAGCCGTCCCTTGTGCTCGCCGTCTGTGCATCGTTCTCTGCGCCATTGTACTGTAATTTGCCGAGTAGCGACTAGAGCCGTACTTG
>NW_022639863.1:18382-19212 GCF_010583005.1 Odontomachus brunneus | reverse complement strand
GAACATTTCAAACGACCGTACGAGGCATTCACCTTTGTCAAGACCCTTGCGAAAAAGATAGAATCACAGCAAGAGCGATACGATGCCGCGAGGCGTAGCACTAGTCCGCGCACTCCCACGAATATACTCCCGTTGGGAAGACCCTCCGCGAACTCGACCCCCAGGCGATTCGATACTAACACATCACGGGTCCCGTACCGCATTGAATCCACACCCCCGCCGCGACGAGTCTCGTTCAACCAATACCTTACACGACCATCACTCCCAACGTTCAACAACCGTTTCGAAAATCGGTCGCCAGAACCACAAACAGTCCCCCGGTATACGAACGCACCACCGAACCCCACCATTAAATGGTGCAAATACTGTAAGAATCGAGGCCACGAGATCGAGGAGTGCCGCAAACGGCAATATAATAATTCGCGCAATTCGGGAAACCAGACGCGCCCCTCGAGGGACACGGGCGAACCTCGGGAAGGGCCAACTCGCGAGACGATACGCCCCATCAGCGCGACCAGTACCGAAACCCCATCAGAATCGCAGTGTTGAAGCGTCGCGATTTCTCTCACTCCCCCTCAATCTCGATAACCGCCGTAGAACTCTTAGGAGACTGTAACGTCCCAGCCCCAGAAACTTCAATTTTTCGCGATCATTACAGTATATAAACTCCGCGATAACCAGAGGCCGATTCGTGCTGACCTGAGACATAGAACGCCGTACGAACCAAATAGTATACTCAGATACTTCGAAGCGCTATATGAGAAGTCACGATATCAATAGACAAGGACAGAATATATTTTAGGCAAATTGATTCGTAGTAGAAATGATCA
>NW_022639863.1:16174-17329 GCF_010583005.1 Odontomachus brunneus | reverse complement strand
CATACATATATACACATTACTGCAGAGCTGCGGTAGTCCTAGTGTCTACCATATACGCCATCGTAATAGCGTTTCTTTCTCTCTCTATCTCTGCTTCAGGTAGCTTAACTGCTCCTGGCAGATTCTTTTGCTTATAATACAGAGCTCTGACAGTTTCGGCAGCGTCTCGCATGCTCCGGAACTTAATTATTAATACAGCGAATTGCAGAGTAGCGCGTGATGAGGATTTCCTAAGCGTGGGATTTCTGAACGAGACTCTGACAGAGCTCCTTGATTGTTGAGCCTTATTAAGAATACACTAAAACCAAATTGAATTTACCATCCTAATATTCCTTACCCATAGATCAAACTAATCTCGATCGTTCTTATGGACTTTTGCTTTTCATTAACTTTTGCGTTGTTAAATCATTCAAATAAATCTTCAATATATTAATTATCTCTTTATTAATTATTAAAGGACGAATAAAGCACGTGGTCAGTATAAATTAATTTTATTCAATTCAATAATTTATCATTTATTATAGTTATCATTACATTATTTCTTACACAACACTACACTTGCTTGAAACTTTCTCTCGGTGCACAGCTCTCCACCTCCCCAGACTATTGCCGGTGTATGCAGGTAGGTCTAAAACAAAGAGAGAGCAAACGTTTCGTTAATCTGAGCGACCAAACGGGACGTTACAAGACACCGAATTTATGATTGACACCGGAGCGGGACCAAATCTGATCAAGCAGAAAAGCATCCCGATAGTTCAATTAATCGTGACGACGTAATTTACCTTCGCGGTATTACTGACGGCGACATCAGAACTCTCGGATCCTGTAACGTCCCGTTTGGTCGCTCAGATTAACGAAACGTTTGCTCTTTCTTTGTTTTAGACCTACCTGCATACACCGGCAATAGTCTGGGGAGGTGGAGAGCTGTGCACCGAGAGGAAGTTTCAAGCGAGTGTAGTGTTGTGCAAGAAATAATGTAATGATAATTGTGATAAACGATGAATGTATGAACTGAATAAAAATGAATTTATATATTTACTACGTGCTTTATTCGTCCTTTAATAATCAATAAAGAAATAATTAATATATTGAAGATTTATTCTTATGATTTAATAATGCAAAAGTTAATGAAAAGCAAAAGTCCATAAAAACGAA
>NW_022639863.1:15931-16164 GCF_010583005.1 Odontomachus brunneus | reverse complement strand
GTGAGTATTCTAAATGCTAGGATGTGTATACGCAGTAAACTTACGATTGTTTATCGCAGTAATGTGTCGATATAATAGTAACTCGCAGGACACGTTCGTATGGGTTCACAGTGTTGGCTGGCTGTCTGTAGAAGGGCCCGGATGATCACCTTAATGTAACAGGCGATGGGCGCTTCGGAAATAGTAGATGTCGGAGTCGTCCCCGATGTAAAGTCGTTAACTTGTGTATTTGT
>NW_022639863.1:15726-15921 GCF_010583005.1 Odontomachus brunneus | reverse complement strand
TATTTATAATTAAGTTTCGGAGCATACGAGATGCTGCCGAAACTGTCAGAGCTCTGTATTATAAGCAAAAGAATCTGCCAAGAGCAGTTTGGCTACCTGAAGCAGAGATAGAGAGAGAAAGAAACGCTATGGCGTATATGGTAGACACTAGGACTACCGTAGCTCTGCAGTAAAGTGTGTATATGTATGTATGTG
>NW_022639863.1:14854-15706 GCF_010583005.1 Odontomachus brunneus | reverse complement strand
TGTAACGTCCCCGCCCTAAAAATCTCTAAATTTTCACGCCGCTAGATATTGAATTAACCTGAGGCCGATTTATGCTAAACTGAAAAGAAGACTGTAAGATATTTCATTGCAGCCGCGAATTCTACTAATTCAATCGTCAGAGACGGCTTAAACTAAAATCACATAAAAAACAGGTAACAGCAGTCCTTCTGTAGAGTTCAATCCATTAAGGGAAATATAAATCATCATCTAATAATTAGCCGATGGAAAGCCATACGTGACGAACGGAATAGTAGAAGTATATTTGGTAACGAACTGTATAGAAGCATACACCACCGCTGTTAGAGTTAAGAGACCGCAACTTTTGTACGCACATATAGCATAAGAATATTCGCGAGACGAACTCGCTTAGGTACGAACGTTCGACGTGACATCATCGCGACGCTACGCACCACGCCACCGAGAACGGCGTCCGGTTCCCCGAGCTTATCGGAGAGATAAGACGAGGCGTAGAGACTTCCCTTTGCTACCGGCCGACTCGAGACCACCGTGCCTCTACGGAATTCGGCGCTGCGGCCCGACCGCCGTCGGAAACCGTCGGAACCGTACGAAGCCCCTGCTGGAGCCCTATAAAAGGCGCGCTCCCGGCGCGCTCCCCGCTTTTGTTCGAGTACATCCCAGCGCCCACATCGTCTCGCCAGCATACCATCAGCCCAGCTTTTGTTCGAGTACATCCCAGCGCCCACATCGTCTCGCCAGCACAGACAGCTAGCATACCACACGTTAGCGTAGGAGCGCTTCCCCGTTCAAGGACATCATACATTCTCGTTATATTATTCAAGTCTACGTTCGCGCAGCTGCGTGAACATTTTA
>NW_022639863.1:14590-14844 GCF_010583005.1 Odontomachus brunneus | reverse complement strand
GCTTTTGTTCGAGTACATCCCAGCGCCCACATCGTCTCGTCAGCATACCATCAGCCCAGCTTTTGTTCGAGTACATCCCAGCGCCCACATCGTCTCGTCAGCATAGACAGCTAGCATACCACACGTTAGCGTAGGAGCGCTTCCCCGTTCAAGGACATCATACATTCTCGTTATATTATTCAAGTCTACGTTCGCGCAGCTGCGTGAACATTTTATCGGGAGTTCTATTTTACTGAAGCCAGCGAGCTCTACCA
>NW_022639863.1:13920-14580 GCF_010583005.1 Odontomachus brunneus | reverse complement strand
GAGTACGTCCAAGTATACGTTCGCGCAGCTGCGTGAACACTTTATCGGGAGTTATATTTTATCGAAGCCAGCGAGCTCCACTTATCCCGAGATTCTCTACAACCGACCTGCGTGCGGAACTGCAGCGACAGCGTACCCAGGCGAATTCAATCACGACCAGCGGATCCCTACAATAAGCGACCGTGAGTCTAATATTCCCCCTTTGTACTCAACACTAGACCGGTAGGATCCGAGCGACCACCTATCGTTAAAATTACTATTATTCTCAATACATTTATTACTCTGATTGTCATTCATTCTTATCTTGTCATTTATTTTACACTGTCGTATATTCCATATTACTGCATATTATATTATTGCATTACTACTCTGATTTTTATATCGATACTCATTCCATATTGTCAATTGTTCTATATTTTTACACATTATTCTTAATACAATTATTATTCCAATTCTTATATTGTCTTATATTTCCAATTGTCATTTACTTCATATTGTCATACATTATATATTTTTGTGTACATCATATTAACCAGCTTAAACGCCGTTATTGTACTCGCTCTCAATTAAATTACAATTATCATATTACTACTCTCTCTTTAAGAACGATCTCTATCCAATACATCCTTTACACTCTGACAAACCTTACATACATTCTTT
>NW_022639863.1:13414-13910 GCF_010583005.1 Odontomachus brunneus | reverse complement strand
ACCGACCTGCGTGCGGAACTGCAGCGACAGCGTACCCAGGCGAATTCAATCACGACCAGCGGATCCCTACAATAAGCGACCGTGAGTCTAATATTCCCCCTTTGTACTCGACACTAGACCGGTAGGATCCGAGCGACCACCTATCGTTAAAATTACTATTATTCTCAATACATTTATTACTCTGATTTTATATCGATTATTGTCATTCATTCCTATATTGTCATATATTTTGTATTATCGTATATTCTATATTACTGCATATTATATTATTGCATTACTACTCTGATTTTTATATCGATACTCATTCCATATTGTCAATTGTTCTATATTTTTACACATTATTCTTAATACAATTATTATTCCAATTCTTATATTGTCTTATATTTCCAATTGTCATTTACTTCATATTGTCATACATTATATATTTTTGTGTACATCATATTAACCAGCTTAAACGCCGTTATTGTACTCGCTCTCAATTAAATTACAATTATCA
>NW_022639863.1:10558-13331 GCF_010583005.1 Odontomachus brunneus | reverse complement strand
TTCTTGCTTTCTAAGTCTGAGCTCTGACAGTTTCGGTAGCATCTCACGAACGCTCCGGAGCTTAATTAATCACAGCGAATTGCGAAGTACCGCGAGAAGGCCTCCTGACTGACAAGTCGGTCGAGACCCGATCGAGACTTCGACAGATCCATTGCAACCAGGATCTTATTATACAAAATCTTGAGAGACCAGAGACAACTTCACCGCTTATTTCCATACCTTACCATCTTAATCGTTCTTACTGAGATTTTCCAATTAAAATCAAATCAAGTACAGCGTAGAACATTTTATTCAATATATTAGATGCCGAAGAGATGCGGAAAGAGGTATAGAGAGCGACTACGCAGGTGGATATCTCGCACCGCGGAACAGCGAACGCCTGTCTCCGTCGTGTCTAACTCTCCTAACCCTACGGGACAAGGGTATTTCATTATAAATTCAAACAATTATTATATCGAGGTTCGCGCCTCATTAAAACCATTATCGTCAGGGCCCGTCGCACCGACCGCGCCCATTATTAAAAAAGAACCTACATATATCGAATTAAAACCAAAGGACCAGCAGGTTCCGAATCTGAATTTAGATTTACAACCAAATTTAACTAGTAGCGAGCAAGCAGTAGTTGACGCGGTAGTGAGTGTACTGACAGACGACGAATAAAACATATTTTAAATATTAAACCCATTTCATTCTTCAAGAATCGCATACTACGATCCGATATTATCCAAGGTACATCCTTTTAGTATTTTTCCCCGATTTCCTTTATTTAGTAGACATACCCTTATTGCAAACTCACGACCTCAAGGCATTCAGTCTACATTATTAGCATTTTCAGTACAATTTCAGAATCTAATATTTTTCTTGTTTTCAATTTTTTATTTCTTATTTCATTTACATATATCAATCGGAATCATTTTATATTTTATTTCTGTTCTACTACTCATTATAATTTAACCATTTTTCATAGAAAGTTATTACTTTCGAGTCACTTCACTCTCATTACACTTAAACACACACTTAAATAACTTCCTCTCGATTCACCGCTCTCTACCAGCCCAGGCTATTGTCGGTGAATGCAGGCAGGCCTAAAACAAAAGAGAGCAAACTTTTCTTGTGTCTGAGCGGTCGCAAGGGACGTTACAGTATACGATCTCCCGAACAAATGCCTTTTAGCAACGGGTCGGTGAGAGAAATAAGTACAAAGGTTGAAGTGTATTTTTAAGTGTATGAGTTGAGTTCGGCAGATGAACGAGTGCAAGATGTGTAAGACTGTGTGTAGAACTGCACTACGTCGAAAATTACGTTTAAGACTTATGAAAAATTTTGCGGAACTGCCCCGGGCGCTTTGGTGGTACGGCTTTTATAGGGTTTCTGACGAGGCTTCGTTCGGTTCCGGCGGCTTCCGACGGCGGTCGGGCTGCAGCGCCGAATCCTAGAGCGGCACGGTGGTCCCAAGTCGGTCTTTTCCAAAGGGATTTCACCGCGCTTCGGCTTCTCGGTACTGTGTGCGGGTGGCTGGATGACGTGATGTCCGGTGGCGTGATGCATAGCGACGCGATGACATCATGCTGAATGCGTTTGTTCGTGTCCTAGCGAGTTCGCTATGCGAATATTCTATATTATTTGAATTTCCTACCAATTCCTTCGTCATGTATAGCCCCTTGAGTGGTTATATGAATACTTCATTTCTGTAATAGTCTGATTTTATCCTTGGCCGTTTTTGACGAGTGAATTAGTAAGATTCCTTATTTTTAAATACAATAAAACTTATAATAACTAATTATAATATCGCATATAGTTTATTCTATGAGAGCTCATGATATCGTAGACTTTGGATTATTATCTTTAACGTACCTTTTGAATTCTTGATCATTTCTACTACGAATCAATTTGCCTAAAATATATTCTGTCCTTGCCTATTGATATCGTGACTTCTCATATAGCGCTTCGAAGTATCTGAGTATACTATTTGGTTCATACGGCGTTCTATGTCTCAGGTCAGCACGAATCTGGTTATCGCGGAGTTTATATACTGTAGTAATGCGAAAAATTGAAGTATTATGGGGCTTGGACGTTACACCTCCCCCCTTTTTAAGACAAATTCCGATGTTTTCGGAGGGATTTGTTCTAACTCTGAGATCCTCTCGTTTAATTCCTTAAAAGAAACGGTCTGCGAGGGTTGTATAGTTATTCTAAGAGGACTGGGCGCTGTGGGTGTTGTCTGTCCGTTGTTCGTAGTGGTTGGATGTGCTGAAACAGCTTGTAGTTCTTCTCCGTTGTCCTGTTGATCGTTATTGTCTCCTTTTCCTTGCTGTTGTGGTCTATGCGCGAGGTGGAGGAGTAGGTGTGTGAGTGAACTCCACACAGCTCCTATGAGTTGCAGGCCGCAGCCGTAGACCGTGTGTAGGGCGTATCCATGGATGGTGGTATCTATAATAATTTTGATCACTCTGATTATTATGAAAATTCCGAGTACTCCTGCTGTTGCTGAACCAAAAGTTACATAACCGCCCCAGAGTCTAGAAGCTGTGCTCTGGGCGATTTTATTGAGAGTGTCTTCGTCCATTAGGTTATACATAGAGATGGTGCCGTCACCGTGTGAATAACCGGTGATGCCTCTGGCAACTGAATTTAATAAAGTGTCACGTCCGGTGAAAACCCGGACCGTATTTTTTACTTTCGAAAAAAAACAACTCTCCAGAAAATTAACCCTTTCTCAACCCTTTCACCTTAACCCTTCCCCCCCCCCCCGAACAAGGGCAACCCTTTACCT
>NW_022639863.1:9984-10137 GCF_010583005.1 Odontomachus brunneus | reverse complement strand
ATAGATATATATATACTTTGAATATTTGAGTTCGAATCATCCTTCACACCCTACGGCATCCTTACATCCCAACTCGTTACGGTAAACCCCCTGGGCCAAGAAAAGCCAGCCTCTTTTGTGGTAACCCTGTGAAGGTTTAGCATACGAGAGCGA
>NW_022639863.1:9504-9974 GCF_010583005.1 Odontomachus brunneus | reverse complement strand
ACTTTGAATATTTGAGTTCGAATCATCCTTCACACCCTACGGCATCCTTACATTCCAACTCGTTACGGTAAACCCCCTGGCCCAGAAAAAGCCAGCCTCTCTTGTGGTAACCCTGCGAAGGTTTAGTATACGAGAGCGACCTGGTGCAGACTCAGCTGCACGCTCGTATCGAACCCCGCAATTACGCAAGTAAGGACGATAATCTCAGCAGATTTGGATTGTGAGTGAGAGAGCGACCTGGGTGCAGACTTAGCTGCACGCTCTCCCAAACTTCCTTACTCGCTGGTATATCTCTGCCGACCTTAATGCCACAAAAGCGTACCAGACGAGGTGGTCGCGAATACCAGCGCCATAAACTGCTGCGTCAGCTATACGGTACCGCCACCATCAAATTCAACCATCTTATCGGTACCTCTCCTCGCCTGTATACTCCAACCCCTCTGCCTTCGTCGAATCCTCTGTGCGCACCG
>NW_022639863.1:4073-9406 GCF_010583005.1 Odontomachus brunneus | reverse complement strand
CGCACCGCTAGCCCACGAGACCCCAGAGGGGCGTACTTCAAATATCTAAGGACGGAAATACTTCATCACTACCAGGACGGGATCGCTCCAACCCAAGGATACCCCAACTTATCAGAGTTAAAAGCACAGACCAGGCTGCGGATCCTGTCACAGCATCGCGTCATCCACTGGTTACAAGGGTCCACCCCTACTGTGCCTGGTGTAACTACCCCAGCGCAGCCATCTCAAGGTTAGGACTAATTGGTAAGTCCTCAAGTTCTATACTCTCCGCGTTCTTAGCTCTCCTTTTCATTGGACACTCGTGCCGTTACCCTTTTGATCGCGCGTATTCCCGGGGAGAACCGCGGAGGTTCGCTTGACCCGAAAATAGCGATCTGCCCCGCGCGACCGTCCGAGCTCCGCATCCACCCTTTGCGGCCGCGACCCGCCGGGACGTGACAAAAACTGGTGACAGCGGTGGGATACGCTAAGGTGTAACGCCGCGAGATCCCCCCCCCTTTTTTTCTTTCCTAGCTTTTATACACATACCCATACTCTAATACAATGGCTACGCGAAGTAAGAGCAAACTTTCCGAGGAAGAGCTAGAGTTGACCGCGCGTCGACTCAAGGAGAGAGAAGCCCAGCTGCAGGAGCAGGCCGACGCGCTCCTGAAACAAGGAAAAGAATTCGATTTAGAGAAGGCCGATTACCAACGACGTTTCGAACAATTAGAAAATTCCCTCCGCGAACGCGAAAGCGAAATGTCACGCCGCGAGAATCAGCCCCGTGAGCACTCACCTATCGAAATATCCTCGAAGAACGGGAAAACCTTGTCCCCGCCTCCCGACGACGTCACAGGTTACCGTGCCTACCCCGCGGAATATAACCCCGAAGTACCGCGGATCTCCTTCCGCGAAGCGACCGAATCCGTACTCTACTACGACGGGATCAACATGACTATATCCCAGTTCGCGCGCGCATGCAGACGCGCGCAGGATATCTTGCCGCCCTCCGCCGAGAGAAGCCTAACGCGCCTTCTCGTAAACAAATTACGCGGGCAGGCTTACTTCGTCGTAGAGGACGAACACCTCGACACGGTCACACAACTGCTCGATATATTAGACGCATCATTTGGGTCAATCAAGACCCTCGATCAATGTCGAGGCGAGCTCAGCACGGTTTTTAAGAAGTCAAACGAACATATGCTGGATTACATAATTCGTGTTAAGGACCTCAGATCCGCAGTATTAGATCGCGAGCGTCGCGATCGCGGCTCATTGGACGCCGCCACTATCACTAACGTAGACGAACTCACAGCCAGGTCCTTCTGCGAGGGCCTCCCCCGAGAATATCGCTTCTGGCTACGCGACGAGCATTACCGCAGGCCCCTCGAGGCTTTCTCCTACGCGAAAGCACTAGCAAAAAGACACGAGCTAGACAACGAACGCGAACGCTCCGAGCGTCGGTATGAATCACGGTACCCGCGCGGTAACAACGTAAACATGATCGGCCGCCCAATGGCTCACTCAACACCGGTGAAACAGGAGCAACGGTACCCATCTCCCCGCGACTACAACGGCCCCTCGTATAGTAACCGCCCCCCTCCAACTCGAAGCTACGACCAAGTCAGAGGGCCCCGAGCTTGGCAAGACAACGCGCCTCGCCCCTCTCAAAACCCGTACAACTCCCCGCCACCCCGGGACCGCGCCTCTGCCTGGTGCCGCTACTGCAAGAACGCAGGGCACGAAATAGAAGAGTGTCGTAAGCGCCAGTACAATAACTCGCGACGGGACCAGGGAAACGTTCTACACCCCTCGGGAAATCGGGACGCACCCCGAGCGGGCCCTCCTCAGACGCCCAAAAGCCCGGTTCGCGCGATAGGAACAGCGGAACCAGCAAATACCGAGTCGCAGTCCTAAATCCTCGCGACTTCTCACACGCGCCCTCGGTCCGATTCAAGGCTGAAGGACTGAAAGAAGCCACACTATTCATGGTCGACACCGGGGCCGCGCCTAACTTAATTAAACAATCAAAAATCGACTCATTCGACGCGATTAATCAACGCGACCAAATCATGCTGAAAGGCATCACATCGGGCAGTATCCCAACACTAGGGTCCGTTAGCGTAACCCACATGGGATTCCCGATAAAACTTCATGTCGTGAGCGACGATTTTCCAATCCCACAGGAAGGCATCCTAGGAACCGCCTTTCTAAGCGACGCCGGTTCAATTGATTTCAAAAGACAAGTCCTCATCTGGCAAGGGATACCGATACCCCTACTTAACGAAACGACAGTCTCAATCCCCGCAAGAACGCGCGGTATCTTGCCATTGAAAATTCTAAATTCATATATTAAAGAAGGCTACGTACCTCGCCTACCGCTCCGAGGAGACGTTTTTGCAGGAGACGCCGTCGTCTCAAACTGCAACGGGGTAGCATACATGCGAATCGTCAATACGGGTGAAACTGACCTCAAAATTCCAATTCCAACGATAGAATTAGAAGAATTCGACATCGTTTCAAAGAGACCTCGCGCTTCGCTTACGCCGAAACCTAAGGGCATACCGGCCGCCGGCGAAAAGACCGCCTGTATAAACAAACCCACCCTAGGGACGGGTAAAGCTACACGGGCGATCGAAACAAAGGACACTTTTGACCTGCAAACACCCGCACGCCTAGGCGAAAAGGGCGATAACAGACAAATGTGTTTCCACGTGTCCCATTCCTCGGGCAACGAAGAGGCTCATTTCTTAGCGCAGAAACATCAAAAGTACGAAGAGTTAAAAACCCTCCTGCGCCTCGAGCATCTGAATAACTTGGAAGCTGACCACGTAGGGAAAATCCTTAGAAATCATAGCGACATTTTCCGTTTACCAAACGAAAGGTTAGGATTTACGAACGCGATTCGACACAAAATAACCACAACTAACGAAATACCCATAAACACAAAGCAATACCGATTCCCGCCGATTCACAAGGAAGAAATCAATAAACAAGTACAAGACCTCCTAGACAACGGAGTAATAGAACCTTCTAATTCACCTTATAATTCTCCCTTGTGGATTGTGCCCAAAAAACCGGACTCCAAAGGAAACAAAAGGTGGCGGATGGTAATCGACTACCGCGCACTAAACGAGAAGACAATAGGCGATGCTTATCCGCTCCCTAACATAACGGAGATTTTAGACCAGCTTGGCAGCGCTAAATATTTCAGCGTATTCGACTTGGCATCTGGCTTCCACCAGATCGAAATGGACAAATTAGATGCACACAAAACCGCTTTCTCGACTCCGCATGGTCACTATCAATTCAGTAGGATGCCTTTCGGTCTAAAGAACGCGCCAGCCACGTTCCAGCGATTGATGGACCAAATCCTCACAGGGCTGCAGGGCACCGAATTGTTTGTTTATCTCGACGATATAGTCTTATACGCTAGTTCACTCGAGGAGCACTCCGCTAAATTTACAAAATTAGCCGAAAAATTACGCGCCGCCAATCTCAAACTCCAACCCGACAAGTGCGAGTTCTTACGCAAAGAAGTCTCGTATCTCGGTCATATAATAGGAGAAACGGGAGTAAAACCGGACCCAAAGAAAATCGAAGCAGTGAAAAACTTCCCTCGACCGGCAAACTCGAAGAACGTGAAACAGTTCCTAGGCCTATCGGGATACTACAGGCGTTTTATACCAAACTTCTCAAAAATCGCGAAGCCTCTGACGAACTTGCTAAAAAAGGACACCACGTTCGAGTGGAAACATGCCCAGGAACAATCTTTCGCTTCCTTGCGAGACGCCCTATGTACAGACCCGATCCTACAGTACCCCGACTTTACTAGACCCTTCGTAATCACAACAGATGCGTCGGGTTACGCAATAGGAGGAATCTTAAGCCAAGGGGAGATAGGCAAAGATCTCCCGATAGCATACGCGTCACGTTTACTAAATTCAGCCGAACAAAATTACTCAACAATAGAGAAAGAACTCCTAGCAATCGTTTATAGCGTCCAGCATTTCCGCCCATACCTATACGGCCGACAGTTCAAACTCGTCACAGACCACAGACCGTTAGTATGGCTACATTCCGTAAAAGATCCGAGTTCGCGATTAGTTAGATGGAGGCTCAAATTGCTAGAGTACGAGTATGAAGTGGTTTACAAAGCCGGCAAAATCAACGGAAACGCCGACGCACTATCCCGAAACCCTGCACGCGCCAACCTATTCCCCCTTACAGCAAATACCGAATCCTCGGACTCCGACGAATCCTTATTCTCGACACGCGTCCGCAGCACAAACCTACCTAACCCAGAGATTACCGACATAAGCAACGGTGACCCAGACCATGAGAGCACGAACCCAAACATTCCGAACGACGAGGAAACGGACCAAAGCGATGTGACCAGCACGACAGACAGCACAGACAGCTCCGACTCTACCATTTTCGAACGAATCAACGAACCCTACCAGTTCGGAATCGGCAACATACACGAAATCAAGGATAACTTCCTGACAAGGAAGGACCATAGAGCCATCTTTGTCACCCAAAAGGGCGACCCCTGCGACCAAGGGGCTAAGATGTTGAGGGATAATAACTTGCTGCCGCCATTACCACCCGACACTATGTTGGGCAGGGCACGTGTCATCCCCGGAAGAGGCTCACCTACGATCCTTCTGGTGATCAAGGAGCGAACAACCACCCAAATCGACATCGAGATTCTGCAGGAGGCCATACAATGCCTGAAGAACGTATGCATGGAACTTAACCTAGCGTCAATATCCATGTGCAAAGGCAATATAGAAGACATCCCTTCCCCTGTGGTAGAGAACCTGATTAAATCCAACTTCGAAGGTATCACGACAAAGATCCTTCTCTGTACCAATAAGGTCCAAATTCCTCCACTCCCCGACAGACGGAGGATCATCGAGGAAAACCACGCCAGCACAATAGGCGGTCACAAAGGAATCACCAAAACATACCTCAGGATAAAAGGAAAGTACCAATGGCCAAACCTAAAAACAGACGTGCAAACCTACATAAGGAATTGCCGTAACTGCCAGCTAAAGAAATTGGTCAGGGTAAAAACAAGACAACCGATGGTATTAACAGACACCCCCAAGGAGGCATTCGAGAAAATTTCAATGGACATCATGGGTCCCTTACCTACCACCTCCTCCGGAAATTCATATATTCTAACCATCCAGGACCTCCTAACGAAGTATTCCTTGGCAATCCCACTAAAACAGGCAACTGCCATCGATATCGCCGAAGCTTTTGTAAACAATTTCATATGTACGTACGGAACCTCACGAATCATTCTAACAGACAAGGGTTCCCACTTTATTAACAGCTTAATA
>NW_022639863.1:3598-4063 GCF_010583005.1 Odontomachus brunneus | reverse complement strand
ATATGTACGTACGGAACCCCCCGAATCATCCTAACAGACCAGGGTTCCCACTTTATTAACAGCTTAATGAAGGCCATTTCAAAGAAATTTAAAATCAAGCAATGTAGGACGACCGCGTACTACCCGCAATCAAACGGATCGGTGGAACGCAGCCATCACGTTCTGTGGGAATACCTAAAACAGTACACTAACCAAAAGGAAGAATGGGACGAGTTTATAACACTTGCGATGTTCTCCTATAACACTAGCGTGCACGAAAGCACTAACTACACACCACAAGAGTTAGTCTTTGGGAAAATCGCTAAGACCCCTCGGGTAACCCCCCTTTGGAAAACAATATTAACGACACCTATAATGAATATCTAATCAACCTATTTAATCGTATCCGAACCACGCAGGAAATAGCGAGAAATAATCTGAAAATTTCTAAGGTTAGAAGCAAACTCTACTACGATCAACGCGCTA
>NW_022639863.1:1699-2268 GCF_010583005.1 Odontomachus brunneus | reverse complement strand
CGCAGGAACACGCCTATGGAGAGGCTTTATCACCTTTGGTTCTGCAAGCGCAGGAATCTTAGCAATCTTCCTAATGATCAGACTGGTCAAGTTGGTGATAGACTCAATCATCAGGGGCTACGCAATCCACTCCATTTACGGATGGAGCCTACACCTGTTAGGAGCCATATGGAGCTCAGTGACCCACCTACTGATCCACCTGGGAGGAAAGAAGAAGGAAAACAAACCAACTCAATTGGAGGAGGAAGCAATATTGGAAGTGTTAGTGCAAAAAGAGCAAACCAAAAGTGATGCGAATGAACCCTGTGCACCCACACGAGACTATAAGGAACTCAATCGATACTTGAGCGAAAACACACCTAGAATATAAGCCGCGTAGAATATAAACACACTACAAATTATAAGACACCTAGTTCTAAACCCACCATTCGCAAGCGTTTTCTTTCAGGAAAATGTTGGCACGATTAACGGCCAACATTTTCTTCATGAGGAGGGAGGTGTCACGTCCGGTGAAAACCCGGACCGTATTTTTCACTTTCGAAAAGAAACAACTCTCCAGAAAATTAACC
>NW_022639863.1:66-1689 GCF_010583005.1 Odontomachus brunneus | reverse complement strand
CTATAAGGAACTCAATCGATATTTGAGCGAAAACACACCTAGAATATAAGCCGCGTAAAATATAAACACACTACAAATTATAAGACATCTAGTTCTAAACCCACCATTCGCAAGCGTTTTCTTTCAGGAAAATGTTGGCACGATTAACGGCCAACATTTTCTTCATGAGGAGGGAGGTGTCACGTCCGGTGAAAACCCGGACCGTATTTTTCACTTTCGAAAAGAAACAACTCTCCAGAAAATTAACCCTTTCTTAACCCTTTCACCTTAATCCGCCCCCCCCCGAACAAGGGCAACCCTTTACCTTAACCCTTTCACTACCCCACCATCAACCCTTCCTCCACCCACCGTCACACTACATCTAAATTTTTCTAAGTCCCTTACATCTAAATTTTTCTAAGTCTCTTACTCCTAAATTTTTCTAAGTCCCTTACTCCTAAAATTTTTCTAAGTCCCTCACTACTAAATTTCTCTAAGTCCCTTACATCTAAATTTTTCTAAGTCCCTTACATCTAAATTTTCCTAAGTCCCCTACCTCTAAATTTTTCTAAGTCCCTTACTTCTAAATTTTTTCTAAGTCCCTTACTTCTAAATTTTTCTAAGTCCCTTACTCCTAAAATTTTCTAAGTCCCTTACTTCTAAATGTTTCTAAGTCCCCTTCCCCCACAGAAACTCCAAATCCAACCCCCACTCCGGACGAGTTGCGCGACACTGCCGCCAGGAGCAGTACCCTACCTCAGGAGCTGCAGAGGCAGTGAGTAGGCAGTCGAAGTCGAGGCCTAGGGCCAGCAACAAGCATCTTCAAAACTCTAAGACACCTCCATCCCTCTAAGGGTCTAGCGTAAGTCTAACTCTTAATTCGAACTTAGAATATTTTTCACGAATTCGAACTTAGAATATTTTTCACGTATTCGAACTTAGAATATTATTCATGAATTCGAACTTAGAATATTTTTCACGTATTCGAACTTAGAATATTTTTCACGTATTCGAACTTAGAATATTTTTCACGTATTCGAACTTAGAATATTTTCACGAATTCAAACTTAGAATATTTACACTAATACGAACTTTGAATATTTTCACGCATTCAAACTTAGAATATTTTCACGAATTTAAACTTAGAATATTTTCACGAATTCGAACTTAGAATATTTTCACGAATTCGAACTTAGAATATTTTCACGCATTCGACTTAGACTGCTTTGCGCCACCTTAAAGTAAACCAGAGTAATAGCGACCAACAAGAGCCCCCCCCCCTTCACCACCCACCTACCACTTAACCCGTTGACACTTGTTAACCCTTTACCACCCACTCACCCCTTTTTTTTAACCCCTTCACCCCTTTCCATTCCGTGCCAGCTCCTTTAACCCTTTCTTCAACCCTTCCTCGCTACGTTTACTTTTGCGTCTACGATCTCAACCGAATGTAGTATTGTAAAACCAAAAGTCTCAGAATATATAGATATATATATATACACTTTGAATATTTGAGTTCGAATCATCCTTCACACCTTACGGCATCCTTACATCCCAACTCGTTACGGTAAACCCCCTGGCCCAGGAAACGCCAGCCTCTCTTGTGGTAACCCTGCGAAGGTTTAGTATACGAGAGCGACCTGG
>NW_022639862.1:64947-65363 GCF_010583005.1 Odontomachus brunneus | reverse complement strand
AAAGAGTTCTAGGCAGTGGCAATGTTGTACGATTTTTAAATAAATAAATACTGCTCGCGGACGGCGTACTCCGATAGAATTATGAGAACTCTGAGATTTCGACCAGCGTCTCATATCATTCTATCGGAGTACGCCGTCCGCGGGCAGTATTTATTTATTTAAAAGTCGTACAACATTGCCACTGCCTAGAACTCTTTGAAAAACATTTAAATATGTCTAGAACTGTAAGAAAACTATTTTAAATAAACGAGAACTCTGAGATTTCGACCAGCATCTCATATCATTCTATCGGAGTACGCCGTCCGCGGACGGCATTTATTTATTTAAAAATCATATAACATTGCCACTGCATATAACTCTTTGAAAAACACTTAAATATGCTTAGAACTGTAAGAAAACTATTTTAAATAAACGAG
>NW_022639862.1:64320-64937 GCF_010583005.1 Odontomachus brunneus | reverse complement strand
GCATATTTAAGTGTTTTCCAAAGAGTTCTAGGCAGTGGCAATGTTGTACGATTTTTAAATAAATAAATACTGCTCGCGGACGGCGTACTCCGATAGAATTATGAGAACTCTGAGATTTCGACCAGCGTCTCATATCATTCTATCGGAGTACGCCGTCCGCGGGCAGTATTTATTTATTTAAAAGTCGTACAACATTGCCACTGCCTAGAACTCTTTGAAAAACATTTAAATATGTCTAGAACTGTAAGAAAACTATTTTAAATAAACGAGAACTCTGAGATTTCGACCAGCATCTCATATCATTCTATCGGAGTACGCCGTCCGCGGACGGCATTTATTTATTTAAAAATCATATAACATTGCCACTGCATATAACTCTTTGAAAAACACTTAAATATGCTTAGAACTGTAAGAAAACTATTTTAAATAAACGAGAACTCTGAGATTTCGACCAACATCTCATATCATTCTATCGGAGCACGCCGTCCGCGGGCAGCATTTATTTATTTAAAAATCGTACAACATTGCCACTGCCTAGAACTCTTTGGAAAACACTTAAATATGCATAGAACTGTAAGAAAAATATTTCAAATAAACGAGAACTCTGAGATTTCGAC
>NW_022639862.1:57567-61337 GCF_010583005.1 Odontomachus brunneus | reverse complement strand
GTTTTCTGGCTAATCTTCAGTTCCTGGGCAATGGAATAAGTGCTCACATGCCGGTCCGACTCGACGATTTCCATGATTTTATCGACATTTTCGACGATTGGCCTACCAGAGCGTGCCTCATCTTCGACGTCCATATTACCAGAACGGAATCGTTGGAACCACCGCTTTGCTGTTGCATTCGATACTGTATTGGGTCCATAAACAGCACAAATTTTTTTGGCCGCCTGCTCCGCCTTTTCACCTTGGTCGTAGTGGTACTGAGGAATATATCGAATTTTCTCTTTTTTTACCTTCATTTTGGAACGCTGTAACACACAACTGACTTGACCAAACACAAAACTGTCACAGAACATTTTTTGAAGCGTAATGTCACCTTTAAATCGCCGTATAGTATGACCTGATGCGATATATACATCGTGAGATATGGCTCACTAAAGACATCTAACGCTCAGAACTTTTTACTTCACCTAATATTAACAATATACATACCTCGCGTCGCGGCATGTGCGTCGCTCGTCGGCCCGAGACGTAATGACTCACAAAGTACGCGACACGCGACCATATCAAAGGAAAGGCAAAGTCACTTCTTGTTGATTCCAATCGTCGTCGCCTATCTCTCTCGATTAAGTAGATAAAAAATCAAAACAATCAACGCTCCCAAAATATTTCAAAACTTCAAGATGTTCTCAAAATGAAATTACAAAATTTTATTATCAAAACGCTTTCCCCGCAATAAATCATTTGTTTAACTTTGATACATCGACTAAGTAACCGCTTACAAAACTTTGATGAAAAAAGATATTTGTTTTAAATTGAAGGCGAAGAAGTATTTATTTATTGTAATCTCAGCAAGCACACACAATGTTACATTGTTGAGTAAGAAATTACAACTAACATACATGTTAGTTGTAATTTCTTACTCAACAAACAATATTAACTATTATATACGTGTTATATAACATTTACATTGTTGAATAGAAAATTACAACTAACATGTACGTTACATGTAACATTATGTTTTCTGGGAATATAATTTGTAGAAACGAGTAGTATAATATAAATTGTAAATAATACAACGAAAAGGCTAAAGTAATGCGCGCGAAGCGCGCGCTATGTGGTATTCTAGTATTGTAAATAAAAGATGAAGGTGTTAAGTGAACTATTGACTTAGCGCTAAGATCAATCTTAACGTCAGAAAAGTAATAGTAAATGACAGATTTAATATTACTGTATTAATTTTTGGACACACGCACACACCGCGAGCTCACCCAGGCGGGCGAGTAGTGTGTGTGTGTGTATGCCCAATAACGGTGTGTGTGAAGCTGGCGTCTCACTTTGTGGAAACTCACAAACTATTAAGAGTTCTGGCTTTCTTTTTGATAGTTCCAGAGTTCCTAATATATTAAACAAATAGTTCTGCACATTAAAGCAGAAACAATCAGTCCGGACAAACTGAGACGCCAGGTTCACGCTGCGTCTCACTTTGTGCTGCACATGTTTCCTTGATATTTAATGCAAGATTTTAAAAGATTTAAAGTTCTACAAGAGTTCTAGAAAGAGTTATAGCAACAAACATTAGTTTTTCAATATTTAAATAATTTTTATACCGAAGAAAATATTTTTACAGCACCTTACGTTAGACGCTGTTAGAAATTTCAGAGTTCTCGTTTATTTGAAATTCTTTTCTTACAGTTCTAAATATATTTAAGTGTTTTCCAAAGAGTTCTAGGCACTGGCAATGTTGTACGATTTTTAAATAAATAAATACTGCCCGCGGACAACATACTCAGAGAGAATGGTCTGAGACGCTGGTCGAAATCTCAGAGTTCTCGTTTATTTGAAATATTTTTCTTACAGTTCTAAGCATATTTAAGTGTTTTCCAAAGAGTTCTAGGCAGTGGCAATGTTGTACGATTTTTAAATAAATAAATACTGCTCGCGGACGGCGTACTCCGATAGAATTATGAGAACTCTGAGATTTCGACCAGCGTCTCATATCATTCTATCGGAGTACGCCGTCCGCGGGCAGTATTTATTTATTTAAAAGTCGTACAACATTGCCACTGCCTAGAACTCTTTGAAAAACATTTAAATATGTCTAGAACTGTAAGAAAACTATTTTAAATAAACGAGAACTCTGAGATTTCGACCAGCATCTCATATCATTCTATCGGAGTACGCCGTCCGCGGACGGCATTTATTTATTTAAAAATCATATAACATTGCCACTGCATATAACTCTTTGAAAAACACTTAAATATGCTTAGAACTGTAAGAAAACTATTTTAAATAAACGAGAACTCTGAGATTTCGACCAACATCTCATATCATTCTATCGGAGCACGCCGTCCGCGGGCAGCATTTATTTATTTAAAAATCGTACAACATTGCCACTGCCTAGAACTCTTTGGAAAACACTTAAATATGCATAGAACTGTAAGAAAAATATTTCAAATAAACGAGAACTCTGAGATTTCGACAGCGTCTCAGACCATTCTTTCTGAGTATGTTGTCCGCGGGCAGTATTTATTTATTTAAAAATCGTACAACATTGCCACTGCCTAGAACTCTTTGGAAAACACTTAAATATGCATAGAACTGTAAGAAAAATATTTCAAATAAACGAGAACTCTGAGATTTCGACAGCGTCTCAGACCATTCTTTCTGAGTATGTTGTCCGCGGGCAGTATTTATTTATTTAAAAATCGTACAACATTGCCAGTGCCTAGAACTCTTTGGAAAACTTTTAAGTATGTTCAGAACTATGAGCAAAATATTTCAGATAAACCAGAACTCTGAAATTTCTAACAGCGTCTCACATAAGGTACTGTAAAAATATTTTCTTCGGTATAAAAATTATTTAAATATTGAAAAACTTATGTTTATTGCTAGAACTCTTTCTAGAACTCTTGTAGAACTTTAAATCTTTGAAAATCTTGCGTTAAATATCAAGGAAACATGTGCAGGACAAAGTTAGACGCAGCGTGAACCTGGCGTCTCAGTTTGTTTGGACTGATTTTTTCTGCTTTAATATGCAGAACTATTTGTTTAATATATTAGGAACTCTAGAACTATCAAAAAGAAAGCCAGAACTCTTAATAGTTTGTGAGTTTCCACAAAGTGAGACGCCAGCTTCACACACACGATTATCTGGCTGGATCATGTAAGATAAGACTACAGGAAAGCGAATTTGTATTTTTATCAAAGTACTGCAAATTTAGAGCTTTATAACTCGAAAAGTAAGCGAATGGAAAAATATTTTATTATCGTGTTTTGGAAAGCTTTCGAGATAAGCTACAAGAATAAGAATATGTAATGAAGAATTGTATGTTCCATTTAAGAAATTGAAAGTGACCTTCACGTAATTTTCAAATGACTATCCAAGGTCAAACCAATGATACCTCCTTCTGACTCCCTCGAAACCATACAACTTTCGTCGGAAATATTTTTCTCAAAAAATAAGGAAGTTATTTGGGATGTACTTTTAAAATGGGACACCCTGTATACATATATATTTACACACACACACATATACAGGGTGAATATTATATACCGGAACACCTGAATATCTCGAAAACAAAGCGTTGTATAAAAAAATATTAAATACAAAAGTTGTAGGGTTTAAAAAGATCTATTTTATGATATTAGCAGTTTGACCTTGAGTTGCGTCATAAAGATCAGGTCAAGGTCACAATGATGTTTTTAAATGGATATCCCCATTTTTTATTGTATATTCTTGTAGCTTATCTCGAGAGCTTTCCAAAACACTA
>NW_022639862.1:56954-57081 GCF_010583005.1 Odontomachus brunneus | reverse complement strand
TGGAAGGCCAATTGTCGAAAATGTCGATAAAATAATGGAAATCGTCGAGTCCGACCGTCTTGTAAGCACTGTTTCGATTGCCCAGGAGCTAAACATTTTACAAAAAACCGTTTGGAACCACTTGAAT
>NW_022639862.1:42242-56944 GCF_010583005.1 Odontomachus brunneus | reverse complement strand
CTGAAAATGTGAATAGTGTTTATGGTCCTGATACTGTAACAGCCAATCACGCGCAATTTTGGTTTCGTCGATTCCGTTCCGGTAATTTTGATGTCAAAGATGCACCACGCTCTGGAAGGCCAATTGTCGAAAATGTCGATAAAATAATGGAAATCGTCGAGTCCGATCGTCATGTAAGCATTGTTTCGATTGCCCAGGAGCTAAACATTGCACAAAAAACTGTTTGGAACCACTTAAATAAGGCTGGATACAAAAAGAAGCTCGATGTATAGATGCCACACGAGTTAACGCAAAAAAACCTCATGGACCGAATTTCCATCTGCGAATCGCTGCTGAATCGCAACAAAATCGACCCATTTCTGCAGCGGATGGTGACTGGTGATGAAAAGTTGGTCACTTACGACAACGTCAAGCGAGAACGGTCGTGGTCGAAACGCGGTGAGCCGGCGCAAACGGTGGCCAAGCCAGGATTGACGGTCAGGAAGGCTTTGCTGTGTGTTTGGTGGGATGGGCAGGGAATCATCCACTATGAGCTGCTCCCCTACAGCCAAACTCTTAATTCGGACCTGTACTGTCAACAATTGGACCGTCTGAAATAATCAATCGTCCAAAAGCGGCCAGCTTTGGCCAATAGGAGAGGAATTGTATTCCATCAGGACAACGCCAGGCCACACACATCGATAGTGACTCGCCAGAAGCTCCGGGAGCTTGGTTGGGAGGTTCTTACGCATCCACCTTATAGTCCGGACCTGGCACCAAGTGATTACCACCTGTTCCTGTCTATGGCAAATGATTTTGCTGGTGAAAAATTCGCCTCAAGAGAAGCTTGTGAAAATCGACTGTCCCAGTTTTTTGCCAAGAGGGACAAGGATTTTTATGAGAGAGGCATAATGGAATTACCTTCAAAATGGCAACAAGTTATCGAACAAAACGATGCATATTTGACCTAAATCGGATCATTCTAACTATGCTAAATAAAGCCTTCAATTTCATGCAAAAATAATGGATTTCTTTTTACTACACCTTATATATATATATATATATATATATATATATATATATATATATATCCTACTGAAGAAATCAAGCTAATATCTCAATTGAGAACTCAATTTAAATCTCACGTGAGATCGTAACTGAGAACTCGTATTAGATTTCAGCAAAATTTCGCATGTAAGATCTCAATTTGAAAAGTATTCACAATTGATCCAATTTCACTCAAATTTCATTACAATTTCATTAATATTTCAGCAATATATTAGTATGAATTTAGAAAAATTTAGTGCAAAATCATTATTAATCAAAATAGATTGAGGAAAGTATAATGAAATATTATTTTATCTAAATAATACAATAAGAAAAAATACTCATTTATTCGTGAGACTCGCGTGGTTCCGATTCCATATGAGATGGCCACTATCTTTAGCTGACCATGCTATTTCGATGTTTATTGATACAATGTTATATAAGTAATCAAAGTTTAGAGTAAAGGCACCAAAAGCGACATACCACTTTGTTTTTGAAGGTTATGTCTTAATGTAAAGCTCAAAATATATATGTAAATATATGTACATATAGTTGGAAGTACCCTCTATCAGATAATATCACATTTTTACTGAAATTGTTTCTAAATTTAAAACAAAAAAATGTTTTTGTAAAACGCACGAAATTAGAGTTCAAAGAAAATGGGTGCCAAAAGCGACATACCTATTGGACATATAACATGTTATATAACATGTTGCTTATATGATAATATTTGATAATAAATAGTTCGTTAATGCGTTTAATGGTTGAATAATATTCATTTTATTTAAAAGCAATATTTATGTTAGTATTCACTAATGTATATAATTACAAATAATTATTGAAAATGATTTACATTTACATTATTGCAGCAGAGTAAGTTCATATACAACACATGTCACTTTACAATGTGAGGTTAGAATCAGGTTATGTTAGTCACAGACTATCGTAGCTACCGCATACTATAGGTATGTCACTTTAAAACTCATTCTCATAAAATTTTTAAAGTTATACAATAGAAAAGTGATAAAGATTAAAATATTCAAAAAATATTTTTACAAAAACTAAATGCATCTAGAAGAACTTAATGTTGAACAAAAAGATAATTATCGATGTTTAGTCTACGTAATTTGCCAATAAAAATCAGAAATAAAACTTGCGAATTTCTAAAACTCAATATTTGCTAATTTAGCCCATAAAAGAACAAGAAGTATATCAAGTATGACTTTTTCATGACTTTACTGATAAAACGAATTATGTTTATAATAGTTTCGGTAAAATACAATATTTCATATATGAGATATAGAGGTGTGTCGCTTTAGGAAGCCTATGTCGCTTTTGACTACTTTCCTCTAACCTACAACCTGCTCGTAAAAAGGGAGAGTATTCCTTCTTTCTCTCTCGCAATATTTTGACAAAGTAAGGTTATGGCTAGACTCTTTTTATAATTATATTAATCGTATTGTGATTGTTGTTAGGTCTTTTGAAACATTTACCAACAAATATGTCACTACATTTTTGAACGATATAAGAGTATATTGTAATCACCAAGTTATCGTTACAGTGCAGTGGCATCATCAGTCCCTGTACGATCGTTGAAATTAGTCATCGGAACAGTATGGTCAGCTAAAGGTGTGGTCGTCTCTCGGGATCGAAACCACGCCGCATCTCACGAATAAATGTTTTTTTTTTATTATTTAGACAAAATAATATTTCATTATACATTCCTCAATCTATTTTGATTAATAATGATTTTGCACTGAATTTTTCTAAATTTGTACTAAAATACCTGGGAAAAAATGTCTCATATATATATGATTATATATAATTATATATGGACATATTTTATATATAATTATATATAACGCTTTATATATGATATGATATTATAATGAGACATTCTTTCTCGGGCAATGATATCACTTTGATACTATGCGATATTTTCAGGGTTCGTGCAATTTTAATAGAATCCACATCACATCGATGATCGGATCCATGTGATTCCGACTACCGTTTTTAAGTGGATATCCGCTCGAATATCCACATGGACGTCCTCTCGCTCATCCACGTGGCATTCACCTGGATTTTACGTTTTTGTCGGACGTGGACATACATGGGTCTTTCGAATTTTGGTTCTTTTATTATACCTTTAAATTATTTCGAAAAATCTATAAAAATTGACGGATATACTTTGCATTGCGCAAAAAATTAAAATATAGTATATTAATATTAACAAAGTTTGATAAATGATTAGGTAAATAAGTGCTTTGAGTTAGAAATTAGTACTTTTTATCAGGAATAAATAGAAGAAAACGGCTTTAAGATTTTATAGTTTAAGAACGAAACTTCGAAAAGAAAAAATATAAGAAAGCAAACTTCTGCAAAAAAGTATAATTATTTGGACATATGAAAATGAACAATTTCAAGGAGTAAATGAGAAAAAATCGGATATTGGAAGAAAATACACATTCGGTTTTCGTATTTTAGTCCGAAAATGATATATTTTGTACAAGGCCCGTGTCCTTGTTTGATTGTAAAAAAAAAAACAGTAAATACAAGCACACAGAATATACTATCCATAAACATATTAGGTGGTACAGTCTGTACATATATAATTCCAATTGTCTTTGCACACCAGATTTCCGCAGAACACCCAACCATACCACGTTTTCCTGTCAGTGCTCGTATCGCAGAAGTAACATCTTTTGCGTTTTCCTAGTTTTCCTAATACAGTATGTTTGATAAGAGCGTGTACGGCAAAACTCAAAAACTTAGGATAATACATAAACTGAAAAAATTTGTACACATTATGCATGATATAGACTGCAATGCTTTATTATTAATAAGTTGTCCAGTCGCCTCCATTATCAATAATTGACTGGCATCTCCGAGACATATTTTCTACTAATTTTACAGCATAATCTTCAGACAAAGATCTCCATATAAATCGAATCTGTCGAATTAACTGCTTGACGGTCCATATTTTCTTTCCTCGGAGCTTAAACTTTATAAGCGCCCAAACATTTTCAATTGGATTTGCATCTGGCGACTGTGAAGGCCAATCCAGTACGTCAACGTCATTTTCTTGTTTCCACGCAGTACAAAGTCTACTCCGATGTTTCGGATCATTGTCCTCTTGCAGTAGCCAATTTTCATTTTTCCTCGTAAACCACCTTTGGGCAGATGGTAATAAAGCTCTCTCATATATTTGGACCATTTTAGCAGCATCCAAATTTTGTGTAAAGATGTGTAAAGTGCCAAATCCCTGTTTTGAGAAACAGCCCCAGACGTGCACCTTTACCGGATGTTTAACGGTCCGCTCGATGAGTCTATTGGCCTGGGTAGACCAGACACGTCTGATAGAAGACTTTGCCCAAAACGAAGCTTCATCTGAAAAAATTACGTTGCCCCAATAGCGGTCCAAATTTTCTTTTGCCCAAGCAAGTCTTTTTTCGACGTGTTTTTCAGACAGCAACGGTTTCGTTATCGTGCTTCGAAATTTCACTTTATGAGCCAGTAAACGTCTTCTTATAGTATGACATGATATATTTAGACCCTTTTTAAGTAAAACCGCTTGCCCGCCACGCAATGATAAACAAGGATTCTTCTCAAACACCCGTAAAATCATTTCCTCCTTTTTCGTCGTTTTCTGCACAGAGACACGATCCGGCAAGTCATCAACGTTTTTGACCTCGGAATAACGTTTCACCCACTTACTCACGCCTTAGACTTCTTCATATACTTAGCAGCCGCTCCGCGCGACATTTTTGGTCCTTTCGGATGCGAACATAGAAACACAGCTTCGTAACGTGATGCGTACGCGGCACTCATGTTGAAATACACCCTTTTGTGACGAAAGTCAAACGATAACTAAGGCTTTCTAGACAAAGCATCTTGGGAGAAGAGCCCCGCTATTGGCTCGCGTTCATATCCCCCCTCTAACGGTTTCGAGGAAAAAGTTTTGCCGTACACGCTCTTATCAAACATACTGTATCTCTGGTTTTGGCTATTCAATCTACAGTATTGCGCATATTGACAAGCACAGCCCTTTCCGTAATGTTTCTTTCTACAGTGCCTGTGGTGCATATGCGGTGCTATCAAAGACATTATTAGGCTGTCCATAAATTCCTGTTTTTTCATCATTGTATTGTCCTTATGTAAATTATACGGAATATTACTGTTGATTCCTTGATCGAAATAAATAATAATAATTCAATATCGTCTTTGTTTCGGGTTCGATTTGCCGGTGAGCAAGCCGACAGTGCACCGGTTTCGCTCAGTGAAAGACACGGTGAGCGGAAGGAGTAGGATTTAATAAGTGACGAGAAGTAAATTCACATTTATTTTGCAGACTGGCGCTAATCGACTTTAACGCCAATCGTGAAACGAAAAACAACGATTTTACAATAAAAGATTCGGCAGCGATCTCACGATGATTCTCCTGACACGCAACACGGAGATTTTTTTTGCGCTTGAGGCTGAGTCAACCTTTCGCGACGGAAATCTTGACGAGCGTTAGGTGGACGCTCTTCGCGCGGAAATTTTGCTCGCGAAGCGAAGGAAATCTTCCGCGACCCTGGCGTTCGCGAGAACCGTTGTGATCGCGTACTCGCTGCTGCCAAACGCATGCACATAATACAGTATAAATTACAAAAAATGCAGAAAACAAGTTAGAAAGAAACTGCGCACCGTGATTCTCGGTGAGATTACGCCGTGCCGAACGCGCCTAAAGCAAACTTTGACGGATACGAATGTATCGGATGATCGAGACTTTTGACTACGCTGCAAAGACGATATTTCCAGAGCGGCGCGCACACGGAGCGACGTGTCGCGAATCTCGCCCGATGATAGCCGGCCGAGGAAAGAGAGTGAGAATTCGAAAGAAGTAAGCAAGAAGCTTTATCTATGGAGAAGAGAGTGTCGTAAGCGTGGAGTGTCAGGTAGTTTAAAGCTCAGTAGTTTAGAGCAGTCGTCTGGCAAACGAAAGACCTGGGTTTGAGTCTCGGCCTAGCAAAATCATGCTCTCGATATTTTTCTTTTTCGAAAAAATACGCAGATCTTGAACGCACGGCGTCCTGCCGCCACTTAGTACGTCCTCCTCCTTCTATGGGAATGTACCGTGCTATCAAGACGTTTAGTAAATGCGAGACTCGAGAGCGAAGCGAACTCGGAATGAGTCTCCGCTCTCACCTTATGATAGCCGGCTTGAGAGCAAGAGTAAGATTTCCGGATTATCGATGCCTCGTTGAAATAATCACCGCTGAAGCCGTCGGAGCAGACTGCCGTCGCCGACGATGAAATCTGCCTCTAATGGCTCGCTCGGTTAGCAACAGCTCACTCGCTGGTTGGTCGCGATCGCGGGTGTCATCGTCTCGCACACAAAATTACCTTATTTGGTAAAGCGTCCGATGATTCTTCATGCATACTGCCTGCCGATTCGCGGAAGCGTGTTTTGCCACTTGGTTGCCATAGCAATCACGACTCGCGAGTGAAAGCTATGAGGAAAAAAGAATGCGCGCTCAGCGCGAGACCGTCGCGACGGCGAAGATTGCAACCGCCACGCGCGAGCCGCTCGGAGCAAGAAAGTTCTAGAAAGAGAATCAGATTGTTCGAGATCCTTAATAGAATTCTGAACAGTTTTCTTCATACAATACGCGATGTAACGCTGCAACTCGCTTTTCTATTGTTTTCTAAAATCAACGAATTTCATTTGAAATACATATTACAACATACATACATATATAACTAACTATAACACTCACTAACTAAATAATACTAACTAACAAAATAACTAACTAAAGAATTTTTTTTTAAATACATTTCCGGGAAGAAATGTATGATTATTACAATCTCAAGCTATTGTTTAAATAAGTAATACTGCTGACATACGTTATCTGAACGTGTGTGTTAGTTTAGATCATTATCTAAACGTTTAGATCATTATCTAAACGTCAATACTAGTATGTCCGCTGACTGACATTATGTTTTTATATTGTTAGGTCTTGAGGTTTGTTTCTCTTTAGCCGTTTCATATTCCTCTCCGTATCTAATAATCGTATAGCTCAACATTAGTATGTTGATGCAATCTCGCCTCATGTGATCTTGTAAACTCCCCAATCACCTCCACAACTGTTTGGAGATTTAAGTCCGCATATAAGTCTTCAGTACTTTAGTATCATCCAGCATCACTAATCATGCGTATGATCTTATTTTGGACGCGCTTAATTAACAATCGGTTCGAGTTCTTTGTCCATAATTGGATCCCGTATAGGTTTAATGACCATGAGGTAAATTATTCTTTTATGATAAAGATCCAGTTGTGATTTGTACCCAATTAATTTGTCGGATTTTAAGGCGGATTTGTTCCGCTTTTCTACGTAGGTGATATTTCCACGTTAGTCTTGTATCAAGGTGCACATCCAAATACTTTGCAGAGTTTTCTTACGATATTGGTTGATTATCAATGTGTACACAGTATTCCGGATCCACACGATGCAGTGCAAATATTATCTAAGTCGATTTGAGTTTATTGAGTTTGATTTTCCAGTATTATGTCCACTGTAGGACACTATCTAGAGCTTTTTGGAGATTCTTTGTAGCTTTAACTTGCGATTTGTTGACGGCCATTATTGCTGTATCATGTGCGAAAATGCTTATTATTATATTGCTATCTGTTGGTACGTCTGCTGTATATGTCAAATACAGAATAAGCCCTAGGACACTACCTTGTGGAATTTCTGCCTGCATAGGATAGAAGACAGATTTAGTTTCTTGGTATATCACTCTAAAGTTTCGCTTTGTGAGATATGATTCCAGTAGCCTGCAAATATTTCCTGGCAGTAGTTTACTCATCTTTAAAATGAGCCCCTTATGCCACTTATACTTTGTCGAATGCTTGCGCGATGTCCAGAAATACTGCAATGCCGTATTTCTTTTCTTCAAATAAATTTTTAATTGTAGAGGTAACTTTATGTATTTGATCAATGATTGAGTGTTAACTACGAAAACCAAATTGGTGAACAGATATTGGTAATAAAGATTTAAGCTGTTTGTACAGTAATTTTTCGAACAATTTTGATATCACTGGAAGTAGTAATATTGATCTGTATGATTTTACTTCTTCAGTCAGTTTATCTAGTTTATTAATCATAATTATCTGCGCTAGCTTAAAGAAATCCGGCTTAAAGAAATCATGTTTCAGTTGAAGATAGGCGTTGAAAATGTACATGATGAGCATAATTGCCTTTTGTGATAGTTCTTTAAGCACTCTGGATGATATTTGATTTATTCCTGGCACTTTTTTCGAATTTATATTTTTATCTATTTCTTGTGCAATCTTAAAAGTTATATAGGGTAGATGCACCGTTTGTGGCCACTGCTCCTGTTTTGGCCATGTTCGTCATTTATTATGTTTTTCTAGTATAAGGTTGGCTGCAGTGCGTGTCAATCGCGACATATGCATGTTGCAACTATATTTCTTGGTTATATAATGCGATAAGTCACCTCACATTTCTTTTTCACATTTTAAAATAAATATTTTGTATACAGTATATCTAAGACATAGTTTTCTTATAACAAAGGATAAGAATTCTCAAAACGCAGTAAGTAGAATTTAGTACATTTTTTAATAAAAACTTAACGGTATATATTCATGTGCATGAAAAATGAAACGTATACAGTTGTTTTTTTTTTTATGAATTCTGATAATGATATCTTATAAAATTAACTTGCTTTTTAAAAGTAAACAAGCTGTCCAGAAATGTAGCATGTTTTTTTTGTATTTTCTATTTGTGGCTATAGGATGGCCAGAATTGGGGTTATACCTGAACTAATTGTGGCCACTTAATATAAAAAGAAAATTAATCTTAAAAATACTGACTAATCTTTGAAAAATTATGCAACTTATGAAATTGTTTTAAATATTGCATATTATTTTATTATTATATTTTTAGATTAAAATGCCAAAAAGAAATTCGGATAAATCTGTTAAAGGAAAACAGAAGTTGTCTACAACATCCAAGAAAAATCAACAGCAGAAGAGAAAATTATTTTTGTATTCACCAACGAAAATACGACAAGCTTTAGTTGTTATTCAGAATGGTACACCAGTCTCGACAGTAAGTAAAATTTATCAAGTACCAAGAACAACTTTGCGACACAAAATTCGA
Source organism: Odontomachus brunneus (assembly GCF_010583005.1). Taxonomy (NCBI): domain Eukaryota; kingdom Metazoa; phylum Arthropoda; class Insecta; order Hymenoptera; family Formicidae; genus Odontomachus; species Odontomachus brunneus. The sequence goes on along the minus strand of NW_022639862.1, from coordinate 47,753 downwards.
GGTGAAGCACCAGTAACCACTGGACGTGTAGGTCGTGAATCAATATTAGGTTCTCATCTCAATAGAAGCTATTTTAGTAGATTGGTTGTTGGAAACATGTCGAATGGGATTCCCTATCATAAAAGATGTTTTGTTGAATTCAGTCAAAAAATTCATTGAAACTGAACATTTAAAAACTCCATTTACAAATAACACGCCAGGACGTAAATGGTTTGAAAATTTTATAAAACGACACCCTATCTTATCTATGAAGAAAGCTGAATACTTAGGTAAGACGAGAGCAGTTGTAACTAAACAATATATTCGCACTTGCTTTTCTGAAATACAAAGTTTACTAAAAGATAATTTAGAAGTTCTTGAAGAACCGCAAAAAGTATTCAACATGAATGAGACAGCAATATGTTTAGCTCCTAAAGGAGGATTAGTTATTGCAGAGAAGGGCAAACCAACATATGATGTTTTTACTAGCAGTGATAAAGAAAATATTACTACGCTCTTTACTGTGAATGCTGCAGGAGAAATTGCACCATCTCTAACAGTTTTTAAGTATGAACGCTTACCTCAAGCTTGTTTGTTATAAATTATTATATCAGAATAAGTGTTAAGTGTTTTTTGTTTAATTAACATTGAAATATGTGAAAGTTTACATTTTGTTATTTACTAACCTTTTTATTTTGAACAAAAGTTTGTTATAATGGTAAATTTTCTACATGGCCAAAAATAGCACTCTACATGGCTATAATAGGTACACATGTGGCCAAAAATGGTGTAATACGGAATTTTTGCAATTATTTAACTTTTTCATTATTTATTTGCTTATTTTCCTAAAATTTATTTAAATATTAGAAATTAAGATATTAAATAATATATTTAAGTGAATAGTTTCTTCTTTTTATACATTGTTAAAAAGAAAATCATTTCAAAAGTTACAAAAATGGTTAAGGTGGTCATAAACGGTACGTTCACCCTATTTGAGTAATAAGTCTTTTTTGTATACTTTAATCGTTTTAATGTTGGACTGTATGTCCTTGACTTAAAAAACTTTGTGCAAGTGTCGAGCAAAGTTCGGCTTTTCTTGACGATGTATCCACCTTTCCATCTCATTCTTGAGTGGTGGTATTCTGGTAATTAGATATTTTAGTTTCCGAGTTGCCTTCGACAAGGAATAATTTGTATCTGCATCTGCAGAAAGACTTTATAAATAGCTTTCGAAACTTTGCTTGTTGTTATCCTTAATTAATCTATTTAGTTGATTATTAATGCGATTAAATGTGTTTTTATCTTCTGGATATTTTGATCTCTGTTATATGCGTCTTGGTCTTCTTCTCTTTTTAATCATGTTTCTAATCTCATCAGGATAGCATATTTCTTGTATCATAATGTTACTTGAAGCTGGTGTTGAGATTCTCGCAGCTTTACATATGTTTTCTACTAAGTTTTACACTTGCTTGTTTAACTTCTTTATAGTTTTAAGCCTTACTTTTAGGTTTACTAATTAGTCTAATTCTTCTCTAAATTTGTCCCAGTATATTTCTTGATGAGCGTAACTCTCTTTTTTTATAAATGACCGTGGAGCTAAGAGTTAGTAGCACTCGTATGTGTTCTAAAGAGAGATCTTTTATATTTTCTATTTAACTTCGAAGTAATTTGTTGAAATACTTTTCATAATATAGAAATCAATAAGGTCAGGTATCCTGTCTGTATCCGCTGGCCAATGTGTTAGTTTCCTTGACTTCATACTTGCAAGCTTCGATGGCTTTCAGCAATTCCCTACCTTTAGAAGTAATTAAGCGGGATCCCCATGCCTTGTGCTTAGCATTGCAGTTTCCTCCAATCATAAAGCGCCATCCAAACTTTCTTATTTCTAAGTGGGCAGTATATTGTTGCTATTTTGAGGTTCGTATTATTATGCTGGACTGTGATTATAGTGGCTTATATATATTCCTTATGAATTTCTTTTTGTGAAGAATGTTTCACATTAGTGTCGACAACAATAGCTGTTCCAGCATAAACTTTATCACTATGGTGTGTTGTATGATATATCGTGAAGTCCGAAATCTTCTAGTAGCTTTTATTAATTAGTTGTGTTTCGTGTATCAATGCTATGTTTATATTTTTGTCTCTTAATAAAATTTCCAGCTCCATACTACGCAGAAGTCATTCGCGTTCCAGATGATAATTCCAAACGATGTGTCTGTCATTATTTTTCGTTGCGCTGACTATGATTTTTTATTTTTGCATATTTCTCTCTTCCAGTGCTTCTAGTTTACTTTTAGTGCTATTATACATATATTGTATTTTCTGGAGTAAATCCCATACGTCCTGAATCGTTGGTTCATTGATTTTGGCCTGTGTTACCATTTTCTCAATTGATATTGGCATGCATCTTGCACTAACTATTTTAGCAAAGAATTCAGAGGGCTTAACTTTTTTGACAGGTGTTCGAGTGTTTGATAGATACGTTGGGTTACAGTCATTTTTTTATTTTTGTTGGGATGCCAGCTTTTCTTTATATACTGGATATCTCTATCAGTTTCCCGTGCGTTTGTCATTGTAATTAGCACACTTACATTTTGTATTTTTTGACTTTCTACATTCCGTGGAGAGATGATTCGCTCCACATTTTACACATTTAGCTTTTCTCTGGCAGTAGTTCTGAGTATGCCCAAGACCTTGGCATCTTTTACACTGTGGTATTTATTTTTTTATTTTGGTAGTTTTATTTTGATATTGCAATATCATTTTGATATTGCATATACTTTAGTTCGTAAACATCTTTGTTGTTGGGCTTGGTAGCCAGGTCAACATAAAATAATGGCAGTGCTATTATTTCAGTTGGTATATTATCTCATTGATTTTCTTTTTAATGATAACATTCGTTACCCGAATAGTCCTCATGTCACAATCTTGTCAGCTCATTCTTTATCTCGGCTTTGTTGGTTGTTGGATATAACCCTTTAATTACTATTTTATATGGTTTTAGTTGTTTGCACTGGTATGTGTAGTAAGCAATTTCTTTCAAGGGATGACTTTCCTGTGATTTTACAGTTTTTAGTAACTTGATAATAGCACAATAATTTTCTACTTCGATTGCATTAACTTTTATTTCACCACTTGCATGTATTTTAAAATTTACATTGTGCTTAACCTTTTGCAAGATTATATTTTTAAGTAAATTGAAGTTGTCAACTTTGTTTATAAATATCGGCGGTGCTACACTCTTTTTCTCGTCCTTATTTTCGACTTTTTCCATTTCTTGTTGTGGCGACGTCTCCGGTGACAAGTTTCTTATTACTTTTCGTTTCTTATTACTCTTCCTTGATTCTCAAGTATTATTTACGGTTTCCCACTCCAGTTCTTCCTCATCCGTCTCAAATACTCTTTGCTTTGTCTATTCCTTGTTCTGTAACTTTCTTATTGTTGTTTTTAAATCATTGATTTTATTTTTCGCATGTCTCCACGCTTCCATGCTTCTTAAAAGCACTTCATTCCGTATTTGTGGTCTAAAGTCAGCTATCGTGTCATCGGAAGCACTGAAGTTCCCCTCACTATATTCTAGAAGATCAGGTAACAGCAATGTTTGATTCCTCCCTTCCAGAATCCTTAGGACCTGCTTCCATAGAGAGTGAATTTTCAATATCTGGTCTATTACCTGGCGTACAACTTCCGCTTGTTTTACTCATTGCATATTATTTTCCTGTGAGTCGCTTTTGGTTTTCTGTCCGGATTTTCCTTTCCTTTTTCTAGTTGGATTGCTCTCGTTTTTAGACGCCAGAATTTTGCCTTTTTCCTCTTATCTATTTGCTATGACCGAAATCACATTTCCTAGAATTCGCGACTTAGGACGTTAGATGATCAGACTTGCTGGTTTATTGATATTGTACAGCGCAGTATTTCACAGCTCTTTTAAAGTGTGTATTTTCCAACAAGATATGCACCACCGCGATCTTACTAACTTTCAGAATCCCTTATATGCAAGATATGTAAAGAATAATAACTAACTAAAAAAGTAATAACTAATCAAACAATTCAGATAGAATGCATGCAATGTAGAATGCAAATAGAATACTTACTATGAGTGTTTACAGATTTTCCACTTTTCATAAACAAGACACGTTGTGGCCCTACATGGGTCTTTCGAAGCCGGACAAAAACCGCAATGCTGGCCGCAGAGGAACTAACGGTTTTGAATGCCCCTTCGTGCACAAGTTTCTTCTACTTCTAACATTTTTTAGGAAGGAGCAGAAAATCTTTCAACGTGCTGAGAAATTTCTATAAATAGAAACCGTCCGGACTCGAAATACCCATGTAAGACGACTAAGGGTTAAATTGATATTACATCCGAAACTATATCAATACGGTTCTCACAACTACACTTGTTACGATGTGTAATATTCCGTTACTACATCCTTCATATATAGTTACTTCAACCATAAGTATGTTACTGCTTCTATTCTATAGTCTGCAGAACCAATACTAAGGTTGAAATGTCTGTACTGTAGGTTTATATACATTATGTAGTTCTATGATTCGTACACGACGTAGACAATAGAACGTGGTCACACAGGACGCGGTAAGACTAAGGCTGCGTTGAGATCGCTTTGGGCTCTCATGTGTTATAAACGTTATTCTATTTTATTTATGTGCGGAAGAGAAATAGCATTATGCTTACAGCGCACGAGTACCTAAAGTGAAACCTAATCTTTGGTGTACCGACAGATAGCGACAGCAACTAAGTAACGAAGAATGCCAGTGTTGTGTAATGTTCAATAACTTTCTTATAATAATATGGATTTTGAAGCTTTTCTGCAAAGTATCAGATTTGAATAATTTGTTCTCATATTTGTGACGATCCGGAAAGCGTCACGACAGCCGGAAAAAAATTACTAACAAGAGAACGCCGAACAACCGCGCGGAATAACCGCAAGGTCAACAAACAGTCGAACTGTTTGTTATAATTTTGTATAAAAGCCGACAGAAGATTGATATCGAGAGAGATTGATCGGAAAGCTCCTCTCAGGCGCACGACCGACCAGAACTCGCAATTCCTAGAGATCCTAGACATTCCGTCGACCGAAGTGGATACGCGACGTCGACATCCTCTCCGATACCGCTCTACCGACCGAAGTGGATTCGCGACGTCGGTTTCCTATCCATACACCGCTCTGTCGACCGAAGTGGATACGCGACGTCGACATCCTTTCTCCGATACCGCTCTACCGACCGAAGTGGATTCGCGACGTCGGTTTCCTATCCATACACCGCTCTGTCGACCGAAGTGGATACGCGACGTCGACATCCTTTCCCCGATACCGCTCTACCGACCGAAGTGGATACGCGACGTCGGCTTCCTATCTATACCTCGCTCCGTCGACCGAAGTGGATACGCGACGTCGGCATCCTTTTTCCTCCTCACGCTACGCCGCTAACATCTACGATCGCGAACGCATACAGGGCATAAGATAACGGCGACAACAAGCGCCTTTAAACCAGCAAGGAAAGACCAGGATA
>NW_022639862.1:40047-42013 GCF_010583005.1 Odontomachus brunneus | reverse complement strand
CTCCGAACGACGAACAATAGTGTATCCGGAAACAATTCCGACCGCGTCCCGCCTGACGCTCGCGCGCCTCGACGCTCGCAGCTGATCGCGAGACGACAACAACGGCTCCCGACGAGAGCAAAAACGCGACCAAGCGCCAACGGCGTAACGTCGCCTGTAAATAATTGTAAATAGCTTTGAAAGTAGAATATAGTTTCACATTATTATCACCTATACCACTGGTTTTCATTTCACACACGAAACCCGGATCACAACGGCTAAGACTATCCCGCACGTAACGCAAGGCCGTTACATATTTAAAGGTAAGTAAATGTAACATCCCGGGTAGGAATTTAAAAGAGGGCTTGTAAAGACTGTAGATAGTTTTCCCCCATTTCTGTCTAGGCGCCATTCTGAAAAATCCGAATAGGACCTTTACAGAGATATAACGCTTTTGTAAGTCAGGGCCCGATTTTTAAATCTGATCTGACGAGGCCTTATTCTGGCATGCCTATGTAGGTCCTTTCTGGACACGCCTAAGTAGAAAAAAATATTCTTTTATGTATGAATATGTACTACTTTTTTTCTAATAGAAACTATATTCATAAAGGTCACAACGCTTGCTGATTTTATTTGAAAACTGTAGATTACTTGATTCCAATGCTACATCACATTTAAAAATTCTCATTGACACTGGTGGGACTCGAACCTGGATCCTGCCTGAAGCACCTCTGGATTATAAATCTGTTGCCTTAGACATTACGGCACTTCTTCAATCGATATAAGCGTCTTACATTTTGACCATATGTGTTGTGATTAACACAGTAATATAATTTTTTGATAATATAACTTAATAAAATGATATAATTTTAATAAAAATTATATTTTTCGTACTTTTATTCTTAATTTAGCCCTTAGCTAATGAGGTGAGGTCTACAAAATCCTGCATTTCCATTTCGTTACTTTTAAATTTTTATAGTAAAATTGTTTTATTGTTGATTGTTATTAAATAAATAAAGTCATAAATTTAAGACTAAATTTTGAGTAATTATAAAGGAGTACATTTAAAAGAAGGAGAAATCCACCTTACCATATAAGATTTCATTAAATTAATTAAATTTATATATAAATATATAAATCAACGCTTATTATAAACGATTTCTGAAATATTTTAGTGAAAAAAATTTTGATAAAATGTTTCACAAATATTTCTAAACTATTTTAATGTTATATTTCAATATAATTTCCAAGTTATCTTTCGGAAAACTTGCTGTGTGGAACCCTATGTGGACACGCCTTATTTAGAAGACTGTATTTTTGAGAACCAAAATCATAGGTATTTTGGTTTTACTTCAAACTTATGTAAATTTTACTTTAGTCTAAGACTGTAAACTAAAATTCTGTAAGACTTTAAACTATTTCAAGAATTGAATAAACGAGACCCTAATTATATAAGTACGTGTCTTGTTGTGTTGATGTCTACGGGCATCCACATCTCTGCCTATTTTAGGTCTATTTACGAATTTTCCTTTAGAAATCCTTTTGCTTGACCATATGTAGGCCTAACGATGGCAGGACTTATTAAGGGTATCCCCAACAGCGCCTATTCAGGATCTGTTTAGGAAATTCTATTCAGAATTTGTCTTTGTAGGCACAATAGTGGTAGGCCTAGTTAGGAGCATCCCCAATAGTGCCTATTCAGGGTCTGTTAAGAAAATTCTACTTAGAATTTGCTTTTGTACACCCTTTCTGGGCTCAACGATGCCAAACCTCTTTTAGGATATGTCTATCTATGCTCTTTACGAACTTGGAGCATGCTCCGATAAAATCCTACCCGGGATTATCAAGAAAAAGTTTTAAGATTATGTTTCACATTCACTGTAATAAAACGCCGCGCGAGTCGATAGTTTTCTTTATATCAAGAAATAATGCTTGATGATAGTAGGTATTATAGGCCGGTTCTAACCCATGGTCCTCCGAGGGGGGG
>NW_022639862.1:39370-40037 GCF_010583005.1 Odontomachus brunneus | reverse complement strand
CACGATGGTTTTTTCTAATGGGACACCCTATTTTTGACTGCGGATTTCGTAAGAGCGGAAAATTTTACATCAAACTTGTCTTATGAAAAAATTGTTTTCGCGATCTTGGAAAGATCAAAAATGAAGGTGAAATGTCTGAAAAACGATCTGGTGTACTTTTTCTGAAATGACGTAATTTTCTGGGTAACACAAATGTGCATAATGCTTAAGATGTGCATAAGAAAGAAAAGGAATAAAACTCTATTATTATAACAATAATTATAAATCTTAAATCAAACGTAATTGTTTAGTTTTTTTCAATCGTTGATTATTAGCATTAGGTATCGGATACCTTACGTCCGCTTCTCCCGTAGTAGAAATGGATTTCCATTTATCCTTGATATGACCTTCAAAAGGTCAGGTCAAAAAACTAAAAAATCTCTAAAAAATCCCTATGCTCATGTAAAAAGTGCCATTGTTTAAGAGCCCATTGTCAAGAAACAGGTTCTGCGGTCAAAAATAGGGTTTACTGATCAAAAAATGCGTTATGAGCCTCAAACAACCTTGAAAATTGACCTCAAGGTCAAGCTAGTTAAAGTGATTTACACTTTTACAATTCATTGACTTTGTTTAAGCATTATGCACATTTGTGTTACCCAGAAAACCACGTCATTTCAGAAAAAGTACA
>NW_022639862.1:35654-37317 GCF_010583005.1 Odontomachus brunneus | reverse complement strand
TGATAAAATATCAAAATTCATTATTTCTTGTTGTGTTCTACACAACTTATGTATTGATAACAATGATAATTTCGATTTTGAACTCCAAGTTATACATAATGTGGAAGAATTTAATGATGAAGTTCAAGGAGAGCAGGAAATTCTACTCCGCAGATTGGGCGAAATAAAAAGGGATGAATTATTGGAAGTACTGTTTCCGTAAAATAAAACGCAATACGATATACAAAAAATTATTTATTGTTTATTTATCTTTTGTACATAAAGAGAACTTTCTTAATATTCAGATTAAATAACAAATTGTAATGTACTGTTTATCTATGAAACATTTATATTATTTGTTGAACGTGCAACAGAATATATATTTTATTTTGAAACTTCAACAAAAAATTGCTTTCCGACTCATATTATAATTATATTAATCGCACGACTATAACGAATATCACAGAACTTAACAGATATTATAGAATTCTTGTAATGTTAAAATAAGGAATACTTTTAGTTAATTTTAAGCACTGCGAGTTATCTCTAAAGAATTTAAATATTTATATATATTTAAGAAAAACGTAGAATAAAAAATTAGTTTTAAAAATAACGGTTAAAATATTGACTTTAGGAACCTCATAACACAACCTTTATATCTCAGGCAGAAATAATTAAACCATACACGTCGATTCAACGTCTATAGACATCGAATCGATGTCTATGAACCGATCATTTCTGCCTGGGATATTTATATGTAGTTAACATTTATATGTAGTCTTTCAAGTTTCATATTTTTTTCTTTCCTTTATCTTTACTCTGCTTCCTTCTTAGCGAACAGCTCACGTATTAGATTTAATTTTTCCTGATGTCGCCTTTCTTTTGCAGCTTCCTTATTTTCATAATATTCCCATCTTTTTTCCTGACTAGTCTTTCTAGACTTTTTTACCTCCGGCGAACTGTCAGTACAATCTGATATTGAGCTAGCCTTGTAGATTTCTCTCGACATTGGTGTAGCATCTAATTTGGGATATTTAACAGTTTTGGCACTTCGCAGAACCTCAGGTTCAATGCTGTCGTCTGAATGAGTAATTTTGCTCAACTGTTCTTCAAATGGTACTTCCTCCCTAGAACTACCAGATTTATTGTTATTCTCCACTGCCTTTTTTTTCCTCTTGAGAACAGTTTTGTATCAATTTTCAATCTGTATCGGACTTTTTGAAATGTTCAACATTTCTAGCATATCTTTTGATATTTGAAACCACATTTGTTTCTTTGTTTTAAATCTCTTCATAGGACCAATATTGGCCAAGTATGATTCCAATTTATCCAACATGAACAATGTTGACGAATCGTTCCAGAAATCTAAATAACATAATTTTCTATATATTGTAATTTTATATTTTGTAATTGTAACATTACAAATAATCAATGGCATATAATATCAATAAATCGAATTTCCTTTATAATAGCATAACAAACGTTTTATATTAAAGGTTTCTGAATATAAAAAATTACTAAGCTAAAAATCAATATGTATTTTGCATAATATGCTATTATAATATTGTATTGGTATTGCAATATCGAGCAATTTATATAAAGTATTAACATTGCTTTAATTAAATCTATTTACCGCAACTTCTGTCAATTTTTGTCACGTGCTCCTCCGATCCGAATTTTGAAT
>NW_022639862.1:34909-35567 GCF_010583005.1 Odontomachus brunneus | reverse complement strand
AACAGTTTTGTATCGATTTTCAATCTGTATCGGACTTTTTGAAATGTTCAACATTTCTAGCATATCTTTTGATATTTGAAACCACATTTGTTTCTTTGTTTTAAATCTCTTCATAGGACCAATATTGGCCAAGTATGATTCCAATTTATCCAACATGAACAATGTTGACGAATCGTTCCAGAAATCTAAATAACATAATTTTCTATATATTGTAATTTTATATTTTGTAATTGTAACATTACAAATAATCAATGACATATAATATCAATAAATCGAATTTCCTTTATAATTGCATAACAAACGTTTTATATTAAAGGTTTCTGAATATAAAAAATTACTAAGCTAAAAATCAATATGTATTTTGCATAATATGCTATTATAATATTGTATTGGTATTGCAATATCGAGCAATTTATATAAAGTATTAACATTGCTTTAATTAAATCTATTTACCGCAACTTCTGTCAATTTTTGTCACGTGCTCCTCCGATCCGAATTTTGAATGTGTACCTTCGTTTTCTTTATTATGCATATTTAATAACTGCCCTCGATCACTGTGGCCCACATTAACCAGGTTGGTATGGTATATCAAATTTTCTCTGTAATAAAACTTTTCTTGTAATAAAACTTTTCTCTGTAATAAAACACCTTCTTATTG
>NW_022639862.1:34627-34899 GCF_010583005.1 Odontomachus brunneus | reverse complement strand
CTCGATCACTGTGGTCCACATTAACCAGTTTGGTATGGTATATCAAATTTTCTCTGTAATAAAACTTTTCTTGTAATAAAACTTTTCTCTGTAATAAAACACCTTCTTATTGTATCATTTTTTACTTTTTATTGATATGTACATTCCATTTGAATTACATAAGACTTCGATTATTTCAGCAAGAAAAAAAGTTAAGATTTTATAAAATTATTTTTAATTAATATCGAAATATTGATATCTAAAATCGACATACAGTTGACTTCATCTTTACT
>NW_022639862.1:33466-34617 GCF_010583005.1 Odontomachus brunneus | reverse complement strand
ATTCCATTTGAATTACATAAGACTTCGATTATTTCAGCAAGAAAAAAAGTTAAGATTTTATAAAATTATTTTTAATTAATATCGAAACATTGATATCTAAAGTCGACATACAGTTGACTTCATTTTTACTTACTTCTTTTCAATTATCCGAAATAGTTCCTGAATTTCTTGATTTTCATCACCGTCAAATTTAAACAATTTATTTTTTAGCAGGAGTTCTATATACTATTTACTGTAAATATCATCGTCTAACAATAATCAGAGTAGACATATTTACTATTATTGTTTTTTCATTGTTCAAGTATATTTTTAAATAATTGAAATATGTTTCTCAAGCATGAAAGTATATATTTTTTCGTTAAAAAGTTATTACTTAAGCAACGAATATAGTCGGTATCATTTCCGTTGAAAAAGAGTTTGATCGAGATGTATGGAATTTTATTTTAAGAAAACCAAAATACATATACTAAATAACATTTATTAACCTTTTCAACGTTTTTATCTCATTTCAGTTTTCCTGCAATAAAATTCCAAATAAAAACATCTTTGTCAACACTCTACAAATAACCTCAAAATTCATACTTACTCATTAATTTATTGTAAAGCTTTATTTCGCTTGATTGCAGTTTTAATGTCAATAATTTGTTATTAACTTTAAAATTCACTTCAAATTTTTCCATATTTGCACTACTGTGGTAGAACTATGTAAAAAATAGACGAAGAAATGGAAAGAAATTTCCTGTCTATACAATCACATGCAACGATTTGTCCTGCAACGATTCGTCGAGTTATCACTTTTTTGATACTCGATCGGCGTAGAGTGTTTAGCTGAGAGTACAAGAAACTCGCACTTTCAGAAACATCGTGCAGTGCCGGTGCGCACTCGTGCAATTTCGGTGCGCACTCAGTTCCTCCCAGTGAAAAACGCTAAATGTTACATGTAATGTACATGTTAGTTACAATTTCCTACTCAGCAATATAACTGTTATATAACTGTTATATAACATGCATGTTATATAATAGTTATATTGCTAAGTAGGAAATTGCGATAGCTGAAGCAGAAGCGCCAGCGGGAGCTGAAGCTCCTATCACCATTTCTAATAATTGTTGCTCCATTAAAAGCTATAAAAATAGTATGTATTAATATTAAT
>NW_022639862.1:30816-31507 GCF_010583005.1 Odontomachus brunneus | reverse complement strand
GATTTTTGCGAGCGGAGCAGATGCGAAGGTCAGCGCGTCCCGAATTTTGTGCCCCTCGACGCCCCTTGCCGGCCACCAGGACGAGGAGCGGAGGACATCGAGGGACGAGGATGCAGAAGACGACAACGAGCGGAGCCCTCCATCAGGTGAATCGCACTCTCGTACTTTGGCGACGAAAAATTATTATCGCGAATTATCGGGCGCTCAGCAATAGAAAATATTCTATTGCTGAGAAAGTATCGTAGTTACAATACAGTATCGCGTTTAGACGGATCAGCTGTATTTACTTTCAGCGAAGCAGCCGTCACGAGAAACCCGGCAGGAAAAAACGGGAGAGCCGGGAGAGACAACCAAGCGAACTCCCGATGTCAACAACGTCTCGAGACGAGAAACGTCTCGAGACAATGGTACCGAAATCTGCCGATTCTCGAATACCGACCACCCCAGGACGAGGGGGGTAGCGACGAGGGAGGATCCACGAGGATACGTGATCTTCCCAGAGCCGATCAGCTGTTAGCCTTACCGCGACTACCGCCGTGATCGGACGCAACGAGAGCAAAGCCCTCCGAGAAATAGACCGAGCCAGTATCGCGTGTGAGAGAGAGAGAGAGAGCCGAGAGAGAGTGAGCGGAGCGAGAGAGAGTGAGCGGAGCGAGAGAGAACTGGGAGAGGGAGAGAGGGAGAAGAGAGA
>NW_022639862.1:30062-30806 GCF_010583005.1 Odontomachus brunneus | reverse complement strand
CAGACCCTGTCAACAGTCTGGCGGCAGATTGGGGACGCAGATGTCTATGGATCTGTCGACAGATCCTGCTCGGATTCGACAGATCCTGTCGACAATCTGACGTCAGTCTGCGCGCAGATTGCTTACTGGGATGTTACATGTAACATACATGTTAGTTACAATTTCCTACTCAGCAATATAACTGTTATATAACATGCATGTTATATAATAGTTATATTGCTAAGTAGGAAATTGCGATAGCTGAAGCAGGAGCGCCAGCGGGAGCTGAAGCTCCTATCACCATTTCTAATAATTGTTGCTCCATTAAAAGCTATAAAAATAGTATGTATTAATATTAATGTATATATTATGAGACTATATGTATATATATATATATATATATATATATATATATATATATATATATATATATATTGTATTATATTGTATTTATTTATATATAATTATATTTATAGGTTAAGAAATATTTAGGATAAGATGAAAAGGAGAAGGTATAAGAAAAGAATATGTAAAATAGGTTAAGGTAAAAATTAAGAACTTCCTGGCATTGTAAGCTGAAGTAAAGAACAATAAAAATACGATACGATATTTAGTTTGATTTTACTTTATTGTTTTTTTTTATACAACATTATGTTTTTAACTTTAGCTTTCGTCCTCTCGTCGGTCCCCAGTTGTTGTGTGCAGACGATAATGTATATAAAAACTTTAGAAAGCGTTCTTGTCGGATCCTAGCTCCCGCCCTTA
>NW_022639862.1:25843-30052 GCF_010583005.1 Odontomachus brunneus | reverse complement strand
AAAAACTTTAGAAAGCGTTCTTGTTGGATCCTAGCTCCCGCCCTTGTGCCGCGTCTTTGTCCTATATATTTATTATAAATACATGTATTTTGTATGTATTTGTATGTACTATTAATATATACTATATTATATTATGTATTTATTAGTAAATATAAGTTTAGAACAGAGCTTATAATTTATAGCTGGTGCCACATTTTACACATTATAGTTGCGGATTGGATTCGAATTACGAGCTGCAAATTGTTGATTAGCCAATGAATCTGATTATCGATGCATTCGGAAACATACACCGTGTGCACACTACTAGACCTGTTGTGTTGGAGTGAGCGAGATACAAGAATGAGATAAAAAGAGAAGGAAAGTATTCAAGTGACGTTTCCGAACGCAGCTTATCTCAGTTAAAGTAGCTAGTTGATTCGCAATTTGCAATCTGAATCCAGGGCAGCGTTCCGAAATTCACTACCAGTATTGAAATTCTATAGTGTACGTGACATAAATTATCCCAGTAAGCAAAATGAGCACAACTTGAGCGCAACTTGACGTCAATTTTGTTCAACAAACCACATCAAAACCGTAGCCATCTGCGTCCTCATTCGGCTACGGATTTGGCATCAAGCCTTGACGTCAAGCATTGAGTGCAACTTACACCAACCTGCGCGCAAGCGTTGCGCTCAACACGTGACATCAAGTTGGCGGCAACACCGCAGCAACGGTTGCGCTCAAGCGCTGAGCGCAACTTGACATCAACTCAACATCAACGGTTGAGCAAAATCAGCTGTTGCTTTTAATGAAACGCATAGGTATATACTATATAATCTATATTGTTGGACTGTGATTTTGAAGAACATTCAAGAGAATATCTGTGCATATATATTTTTTTCTTTGATACAAATGTGAAATATACTTTGTCCGGTTGCGCCACCACATTGACAGTGCTTGCTAATGAATATATACTTTTTTTTTTCTTTTGATAACTCAGGGGAAAATGCATTACGCATCCCCCGGAGACCCGGGAAGGTCTCCGGGGGTATGTGGGACTCCCCTCCCCCTTTCTAAAGGAGAGGAGGAGGTATACCCACTAAAAACCGCTGAGTGTGTCCTTCACCGCGCGAGTAGGGCGACCCCCTGGCATCGCCTTTCGGCATTCTTCGGGGGGCCGCCCTGCGCTAGCGCTAATGCGCTCCTTACCCGGTGAGGGGAGGAGCGGGTTACGTACCCGCGGGCATCCCGCTCACCAGTTACGCCGTCCTCGGCATTTGCGCGGCGAGAGGCGGACACACGACCTCTCGTCGCACCCCTCCCGTTGTCAGTGCGCGTGTAATAAGTAAAAGTGACGGGTGAATTTGCATACAATGCTAGGGTTTTCTAGGATAATTCCGAGTGCCCGTATGAATAGTACTTGTTAACTAGACCATTACGGATCCAACGAGCCCTCGTGAGCTCAATTCCGTCCATTAGAAGCGAAATTTTAAGCGATTCAAAATTGCAAAGTGCCGATAATCTAAATTGACGATATATTATTTTAGACAATTTCTAAACAGTAACGTCGGGGATACCGATGATTTTTCTCCATAAAATAGACATAATTACGGACTTGCTCATCCAAGAAGCAATTACATCGGTCCATTATTGGTGGAGATATAAAATAAAAGGCACTGTCAGCGGTGACAGTTCGACTAACTTTTCTCACAATAGAGGTTCAAAGTCAACTTTGTTGTTAAGAGTGATAGTCTTGATTAAAAATAATATTAGGGTAGATACACTGATTAGATACTTGAATACCGAAGCGCGTTGATCTAGGTTATCCTGGTGACTGGGAAAAAATTTCTCGAGGCCAAAATTTGTTTCTCTATAAAAAAAATTAACTTCCGATAATTCTGGATTAATGAGACTGGGTATACGAGATCGCGCACTAATTACGAAGAGAATTTGACTAAGTTTATCAAAATCGGGTAAAAGTTACAGATTTTAGACAGAAAAAGACTCGTTTTCATACTTAGAAAATTGTTGAATAGTCATAAAGTCAAAAGTGACACAGAAGCTTCCTAGCTTCCTGAAGATTTGCATAATACGACGTAAACAGATAACAAATACAGCTGTGCAAGCAGATTTTGAATCGGTTAAACTGTTTTCCCTGTAGAAGCTGTACAAATTTGAGACTTAGTCAAGGAACCACTAAAATTTCACATAGGTTATTGTTGATAACAATTGAACGGATCATTCGAGATCCTTGAGACTAAACATACAGATTCCTCGCATTAATCGAGATCAGATCCAGGAGGAATTATTCGATTGTGACAATTAGTTTATTTTTTATTAAACAAAAGGTGTTAATTTTCGAGCCATTACGACCAAAATTTCTAAGATAGCTTTCAAAAACCAACTTTTGAACCAGGAGACAGAGCAAAGCTATGTGGTATACATTTAGAGCTCGTTGAAAGAGACTTGCATACTCAGTCACAGATCGTTAAGAGCAGTAATTAACCAGTGACAGGTAGGATTAAGTTAAACCTGTAAAAAACCTATTACACACTACTCTGACATAATTAAGAGTATTTTGAAACAAATTTCACTTTCACTAATGAGAGTATTACTAACTGAAGAGCAAACGACTATCATTTGTAATTAACATTTTTTACAAAATTAACAAAAGTGTGTAAAAACCTTAAACAGAGTAAAAGTAACATAATTGGATACATTTTTGTATAAATACTTACCTCATTGGCCGAACGTAAGAAATGTAAAAGGAGGTCCCGAGGGCGAAGTCCCCGGGTAGGGGTCCAAGGGGCGAAGCCCCTCGGCGGGGAGATGTCGAAGGGGGGTGAAGCCCCCCTTAGTCGGGGGGTTTCAGGGAGGGCCGAAGGCCCCTCCTGAATATCACAAAGCAATATATATCACACGTAAAATTTGTCGTACAGTACCCGACGATAAAGACGATTGTACCCCACAGTCGAAAAGAAAATGCTTCAAGAAAATGTTTCAAGAAAGTAATATAATTGTAATGCAACGCGTGCACACATGAGACGAACAAAACTTAAAATGAATCGCGCTTTTCACGTCGTATCTAGCATGGCCGATATGTAACCCGATATATTGCTGATTTATGTGTCGAAAAACGTGACAAAGGAAAATAAATGAAGGGCAAATGAGGAATAAAGGTTCCTTTTTTTCTCAACGTGTAAAAATATACTATAGAGAAAGGATACGTGTGTAATTGATTGACGCGCCGAAATTTATCAATATGCCGAATATTTATACACTTTATATTATTTATTTACATTATTTATACATTTTTACTTACCTTAAATATACATACGTTCATATTTTACCCATTCATATTGATATATTTACATATTATGTTTATTTCATAATTTTCAACTATACATTTACTATGCATTTATATTTACATATTTTTATATTTACAGATATCGTACAATTCATTAAAAGCATTGTGCAATAAATTCAAGTATACAAATGTATTGTAAGAAAGTCTAGGTTTTATCTTAACCCATTAACGCCCAAAGAAACAGAATTTTGTTTGTTATTTCAGACGTTGTAAGTAACATGAAAATCAGTTTTAAAATAGCTCCGAAGTACCTTATCCACTATTTTCGAGATCGCTCTTTCGATTGGTGAAGTCAGAATTGCATTTTAAAGTCACCAAAAAAAAATATGGCGGATTTTAAACAAAAAAGTGACAAAAATTCTGAGTTCTTCCGAGTTTGGGATTTTTTTGAGGGACAAAATGCCATCAAAATATTTTTGGACTTCAACCAAAAGTGCACAAAATAGTTCAAGATGACGACCAAATTTTTTCCCTGGCATGAAAAATTCCTAACCTCTTTATAATAACCGGAAAGCTCTGCGCGTTATTTGAATGTTGGAAAAAGAGATTCAAATAGCTGCCCGATCGCCCAAACTCTTTGAAAGTCCCTGGTAACTCGTATATGGGGGTTTTCGGAGTCGCATACATCAAGGTTTTTGGGGTCGCTGATCACGAATCTGAGGATAGAATTTCCAAATTCAATATGGCGGATCCAATATGGCCAACAAAATATTTAAAAAAACATCAAAACTGACTGAAAATGCATACATCAAGGTTTTTGGGGTCGCTGAACACGAATCTGAGGTTATAATTTCAAAATTCAAGATGGCGGATCCAACATGGCCGACAAAATATCGAAAAAAGCATCAAAACTGACTGAAAAT
>NW_022639862.1:21457-25277 GCF_010583005.1 Odontomachus brunneus | reverse complement strand
ATAAAAAAGCACCCCGAAAAGTGAGAGGCAAGGGGACTCACTATAAAAAAGCACCCCAAAAAAGACAGAATTTTACTACGTCCACGACGTTGTCTCTGGGTTATGCAAAAAGTAGAATATATATTTTCAGTTAGTTTTGATGCTTTTTTCGATATTTTGTCGGCCATATTGGATCCGCCATCTTGAATTTTGAAATTCTAACCTCAGATTCGTGTTCAGCGACCCCGAAAACCCCCATATACGAGTTTTCAGGGACTTTCAGAGACTTTCAAAGAGTTTGGGCGATCGGGCAGCTATTTGAATCTCTTTTTCCAACATTCAAATAACGCGCAGAGCTTTCCGGTTATTATAAAGAGGTTAGGAATTTTTCATGCCAGGGAAAAAATTTGGTCGTCATCTTGAACTATTTTGTGCACTTTTGGTTGAAGTCCAAAAATATTTTGATGGCATTTTGTCCCTCAAAAAAAATCCCAAACTCGGAAGAACTCAGAATTTTCGTCACTTTTTTGTTTAAAATCCGCCATATTTTTTTTTGGTGACTTTAAAATGCAATTCTGACTTCACCAATCGAAAGAGCGATCTCGAAAATAGTGGATAAGTACTTCGGAGCTATTTTAAAACTGATTTTCATGTTACTTACAACGTCTGAAATAACGAACAAAATTCTGTTTCTTTGGGCGTTAATGGGTTAAAATCGTTAAACAGTAATAAACGAGTCATTATCCAAGCTCCGCTTCACAATTGTAGGGTGGTTTGGTTTCACCTCTTCACTCCGATTCAGAGGTTACTTAGTTCACGCGCCACGACAAGGCACCACCCATGCGCGAGTATATATTCTTAAAAGAATGCGATGAGGACCGTATTTAGCAAGAGAACAAAGCGGCAGTATAATGCCATCACACGAAGCACGGAATTAGCTCGATCCTCAGCGAAGCCGGAATGCCGAAATGTATAAATATATGTATAAGTAAAAATATTATGTACAAATAAATATATTATGTACAAAAAATTGTGTATTATATACATTATACATTAAACATAGTATAAATTATTCAAAATATTATACATAATATACAGTATACAAAAAATGTAAAGTGTATACGAGGGCTGCTCCGTCAGTTTTGCGACTAGTAAGGAAAACACGGTAATTTGTCATTAAAAATGACTTTATTGTTTTTCAAAATATTCTCCATGATGATGAATACACTTCTGCATTCGTTCAAACCATTTATTATAGCATCCATGCCACTTCGAAAGTGGTACCTCCAAAACATGTGTTTTAAACGCATCAACCGCTTCTTCTGGCGTCGAAAATCGTTGACCACGCAGTTTATTCTTGATGTTCGGGAACAAAAAGAAGTCATTGGGTGCCAAATCAGGACTGTACGGTGAATGACCCATTAATTCGATGTTTTCACTGGTCAAATAGGCGGTTGTTTGAGCCGATGTGTGAGAGCTCGCATTGTCATGGTGAAGAATGATTCGTCGTCTTGAGTTGTATTTCCTTATTTGGCCGAAGACTTCTGACAAATAAATGGTTGTGTTGTAACCGGACGAGGTCGTCTACGAAGACTGCAGGTCTTTTTATTTCTCTTTGCGGTTCGGATTCAGGTCGCCACCCGTCCTGTCATGGATACAAAGCAGGTCACCTCGCGGGGTCACGATTAGCGTCTCCGGGATGGACGGGTATCCGGGAGAAGAACGTTAGCCGTTTTTTAGTACACACTGCTCTTTATTGGTCACCGGGAGAAATCGCCTCTCCGTTGTCGCGGCGTGATCGCGAGCACGTCCGTTCACGACGGAGGTCAGTTTGTCACTCTCGCGAAAAGCCTATTTTCCTGTTTCCGCCGCGCCACCTTCCTTCCCGTCCACACGGAACCAGTCGGAAAATGCGCTATATCTCACTCGTTTTACCGTGTGCGCCCGCAGCCATCACGCCCTCTGACAACGAGGATGCGAACCCTCGCATTATCATATATAAGATAACAATGTTTTACATTTGAATCAGTGTGCCTCTGTTATAACGTGCTTAACCTATATCATATATATATATATCTATATCATATTTTTAGTAATAACGTACTGTACGGATACAAAATTAACACCTACATATCGATCAGTTTTTGATAGCGAACTTAAATTTTTATATAAACTTTCTGAGTATCTCAACGAATATAAAATAATATACTTATTATAAATCTAATTTTCACAATATATACTCGCTTCACGAATAACCAACATAAATCTAATTAACCGCTTGATTCCTACTTTCGAATATAACTTCGTTCGCTTGGTCTAGGTAGTAAATATAGTACATGTTATCGCCGACATTACAACCTATAAGTATAAATAAATATTCTCATTCTATCGACAATAGTATACTCTCATATAATCTTTATGTATACGTGCTTCTCCACAACATAACTGTCTTATCCATTATTTAATCACTTTATTTCTTTGTTACAGGTGTTAGATTGCTATCGCAAACCGTCCCCGTATTACACTAAAGTAACTGCACGTGTATCAGGTAAGTGAACGTACCACAAGTATTCTCTGAACTAAATAAACCAAATTTACTAACTCTTTTCTTTTTTACAGTTTGAGCGTCGGCCCGATAAATCGCACGATGGTAAGTACCTTTATTTCCTTCATAATTATCGCATGCATTTTGTATTTATTATTACTAGCTCCATCGTGGAATGCATCGGCTCGACTTCACATCAATCACCTTGCCTAATTTCCGTACTGGCTATATCTCATTAAATAAAACTTATTTTACTAAAATAAACCTGTAATCTCTCTAATTCCTCGTACGCGATTACGACATGGAAACGTGTCTTCCTACCCTAGTCTGCTGGTTATTATAGCAGTGTCTCGCTCAATTCTCTCGACTCTATGGTCGCCTTCCGTTATTCGACGCTGTTCTGACCTCGCGCTTTAACTAACGTTTATTACTTTTCTCCACTATCGAGACTCGGTGATTTGTGTCGTAACTCGTAGTTATCACCATTGTACTATTCCGTACATGCCACCGGCACCTATTTGACGAGGTAATTTACACGACTGCAATGCCCGCTACACTGCATCAGCCTTACGCTCTGACTTAACCTAAAACTTAAGCTACACTTATTCTATTACTTATTCTAGCTTAAATCTAAACAGGGTGGACATACGCTCTTCTAACCCTCCTGGCCTTGTTGCTCGCTCAGCACCATCCTCAAGTCGACCGGTTTCGACCAAGACGCCCCCGTCTGCGCCTCCGCTCCTAGGGGTTACCCGAAACTCGGAAAAATATTTTTTCCAAAAACCATTGGATCTTGTAGTACTCGTCCGGATCGGCGCTCATATGGTGTCGGAGGGGGGGGGTCGCCCGTCTCATTTTTGAGATAGGGGTGTTTCTTTTTTTTTTAACTTTTTTTTTATTTGGAGGTTAAGGAAGCGTCTGAGGAGGTTGGAGTCTGAGAGAAAGTTGTCGGATAATCGAAGCCGAGCATGTTTGGTCCTATGACCTACCCCCCTATCTGCTTCCCCTGAGGCTCTACAGTCGTGGAAACGGGGGTGGTTTTCAGGTAAAGTCCTGGAAGGAACTATCGGACGGGGTCGAGGTTGCGTATCCTGAGTTCTCCGAAGAAGCGGATGAGGCACACCGAGGTACAATCCCCTGTGCCCATTCCAAGGGGTAGTTTGCTCTTGTAAGGGGTGGAAAATAAAGTTATGATTTAAGGTACGCAACCAGGCTCAAAAATTCTTTGTCGTTGAGGGTATTTCAGGGCAGTAAGGACAGATTTTTAGAACAACCCCTTGATGGGGTAAATTTTGA
>NW_022639862.1:21194-21447 GCF_010583005.1 Odontomachus brunneus | reverse complement strand
TTGGTTAGGTTAGGTTAGTTTGGTTTGGTTTGGTTAGTTTGGTTTGGTTTGGGTTAGGTTAGGTTAGGTTAGGTTTGGTTGGTTAGGTTAGGTTTGGTTAGGTTTGGTTTGGTTAGTTAGATAAGGTTGGGTTGGGTTGGGTTGGGTTTGGTTTGGTTTGGTTAGGTTGGGTTGGGTTAGGTTAGGTTGGGTTTGGTTAGGTTTGGTTAGGTTAGGTTTGGTTTGGTTTGGTTTGGTTTGGTTTGGTTGGGTT
>NW_022639862.1:20530-21073 GCF_010583005.1 Odontomachus brunneus | reverse complement strand
GTTTGGTTTGGTTTGGTTAGGTTTGGTTAGGTTAGGTTAGTTTGGTTAGTTTGGTTAGGTTAGGTTAGGTTTGGTTTGGTTTTGGTTAGTTTGGTTTGGTTAGTTTGGTTAGTTAGTTAGATTTGGTTAGTTTGGTTAGTTTGGTTAGTTTGGTTTGGTTTGGTTAGTTTGGTTAGTTTGGTTTGGTTTGGTTTGGTTAGTTTGGTTAGGTTAGGTTGGGTTGGGTTTGGTTAGTTTGGTTAGTTTGGTTTGGTTAGTTAGGTTAGTTTGGTTAGTTTGGTTAGGTTTGGTTAGTTTGGGTTGGGTTTGGTTAGTTTGGTTAGTTTTTTTTGGTTTGGTTAGGTTTGGTTAGGTTGGGTTGGGTTGGGTTTGGTTAGGTTAGTTAGTTAGGTTAGGTTGGGTTTGGTTTGGTTGGTTAGGTTAGTTTGGTTTGGTTAGTTAGGTTAGGTTAGTTAGGTTAGTTAGTTAGTTAGTTTGGTTTGGTTAGTTATAAGGTTGGGTTGGGTTTGGTTAGTTTGGTTTGGTTTGGTTTGGTTTGGTTTG
>NW_022639862.1:20006-20132 GCF_010583005.1 Odontomachus brunneus | reverse complement strand
GTTTGGTTTGGTTTGGTTTGGTTTGGTTAGTTTGGTTAGTTAGGTTAGGTTAGGTTAGGTTTGGTTTGGTTGGGTTTGGTTAGTTAGTTTGGTTGGTTTGGTTTGGTTGGTTTGGTTTGGTTAGTT
>NW_022639862.1:18493-18734 GCF_010583005.1 Odontomachus brunneus | reverse complement strand
GTTTGGTTAGTTTGGTTAGTTAGTTTGGTTAGTTTGGTTTGGTTTGGTTTGGTTTGGTTTGGTTAGGTTTGGTTTGGTTAGTTTGGTTAGTTTTTGTTAGTTTGGTTTGGTTTGGTTTGGTTAGGTTAGTTAGGTTAGTTTGGTTAGTTTGGTTTGGTTAGGTTTGGTTTGGTTTGGTTTGGTTAGGTTAGGTTTGGTTAGGTTAGTTTGGTTAGGTTAGGTTAGTTTGGTTAGTTAGTTA
>NW_022639862.1:17825-18104 GCF_010583005.1 Odontomachus brunneus | reverse complement strand
GTTAGTTTGGTTTGGTTTGGTTTGGTTAGTTTGGTTTGGTTAGTTTGGTTAGTTAGATTTGGTTTGGTTTGGTTTGGTTAGTTTGGTTAGGTTAGATTAGTTAGTTAGTTTGGTTTGGTTTGGTTAGTTTTGGTTTGGTTTGGTTAGGTTAGTTTTGGTTAGTTTGGTTTGGTTTGGTTTGGTTTGGTTTGGTTAGTTTGGTTAGGTTAGTTAGGTTAGGTTAGTTTGGTTTGGTTTGGTTTGGTTTGGTTAGGTTAGGTTAGGTTAGGTTAGGTTAGT
>NW_022639862.1:17051-17766 GCF_010583005.1 Odontomachus brunneus | reverse complement strand
GGTTTGGTTTGGTTTGGTTTGGTTAGGTTTGGTTAGTTTGGTTTGGTTTGGTTTGGTTAGTTTAGGTTAGGTTAGGTTAGGTTTGGTTGGTTAGGTTTGGTTAGTTTGGTTGGGTTAGTTTTGGTTAGTTTGGTTGGTTTGGTTAGTTAGGTTTGGTTTGGTTAGTTTGGTTAGTTAGGTTAGGTTAGTTTGGTTAGTTAGTTTGGTTTGGTTTGGTTAGTTTTTTGGTTAGTTTTTTGGTTAGGTTAGTTTGGTTTGGTTAGTTTGGTTTGGTTTGGTTTGGTTAGTTTAGGTTAGGTTAGGTTAGGTTAGTTAGGTTAGGTTAGGTTAGGTTAGGTTAGTTTGGTTTGGTTAGTTTGGTTTGGTTTGGTTTGGTTAGTTTAGGTTAGGTTAGGTTAGGTTAGTTAGGTTAGGTTAGGTTAGGTTAGGTTAGTTTGGTTTGGTTAGTTTGGTTTGGTTTGGTTTGGTTAGTTTAGGTTAGGTTAGGTTAGGTTAGTTAGGTTAGGTTAGGTTAGGTTAGGTTAGTTTGGTTTGGTTAGTTTGGTTTGGTTTGGTTTGGTTAGTTTAGGTTAGGTTAGGTTAGGTTAGTTAGGTTAGGTTAGGTTAGGTTAGGTTAGTTTGGTTTGGTTAGTTTGGTTAGGTTAGTTTGGTTAGTTAGGTTAGGTTAGTTTGGTTAGTTAGTTTGGTTTGGTTTGGTTAGTTTTTTGGTTAGTTT
>NW_022639862.1:14887-17041 GCF_010583005.1 Odontomachus brunneus | reverse complement strand
TTTGGTTAGGTTAGGTTAGTTAGGTTAGGTTTGGTTAGTTAGGTTAGGTTAGGTTTGGTTAGTTTGGTTAGGTTAGTTAGGTTAGGTTAGTTAGGTTTGGTTAGTTTGGTTTGGTTGGTTTGGTTAGTTTTGGTTTGGTTAGGTTTGGGTTAGTTTGGTTTGGTTTGGTTTGGTTTGGTTAGTTAGGTTAGGTTAGTTAGGTTAGGTTAGGTTAGTTAGGTTAGGTTAGGTTAGTTTGGTTAGTTAGTTTGGTTAGGTTATAAGGTTGGGTTGGGTTAGTTTGGTTTGGTTAGGTTAGGTTAGGTTGGTTAGGTTTGGTTTGGTTAGGTTTGGTTAGGTTAGGTTAGGTTGGGTTAGGTTAGTTAGTTAGTTAGGTTAGGTTAGTTAGTTTGGTTAGGTTAGTTTGGTTAGGTTTGGTTTAGTTTGGTTTGGTTAGGTTAGTTAGTTGGTTTGGTTTGGTTAGTTTGGTTAGGTTAGGTTTGGTTAGTTTGGTTAGGTTAGGTTAGTTTGGTTAGGTTAGGTTAGTTTGGTTTGGTTTGGTTTGGTTTGGTTAGTTAGGTTAGGTTAGGTTGGGTTAGTTAGGTTAGTTTGGTTAGTTTGGTTTGGTTAGTTAGGTTAGTTTGGTTAGTTAGGTTAGGTTAGGTTAGGTTAGGTTAGTTAGGTTAGTTTGGTTAGTTTGGTTTGGTTAGTTAGGTTAGTTTGGTTAGTTAGGTTAGGTTAGGTTGGGTTAGGTTAGGTTAGGTTGGGTTTAGTTAGTTAGATTAGGTTAGGTTAGGTTAGGTTAGGTTAGTTAGGTTAGTTTGGTTAGTTTGGTTTGGTTAGTTAGGTTAGTTTGGTTAGTTAGGTTAGGTTAGGTTGGGTTAGGTTAGGTTAGGTTGGGTTTAGTTAGTTAGATTAGGTTAGGTTAGGTTAGGTTAGGTTAGTTAGGTTAGTTTGGTTAGTTTGGTTTGGTTAGTTAGGTTAGTTTGGTTAGTTAGGTTAGGTTAGGTTGGGTTAGGTTAGGTTAGGTTGGGTTTAGTTAGTTAGATTAGGTTAGGTTAGGTTAGGTTAGGTTAGTTAGGTTAGTTTGGTTAGTTTGGTTTGGTTAGTTAGGTTAGTTTGGTTAGTTAGGTTAGGTTAGGTTGGGTTAGGTTAGGTTAGGTTTGGTTTGGTTAGTTTGGTTAGTTTGGTTTGGTTTGGTTGGTTTGGTTAGGTTAGTTAGATTTGGTTTGGTTAGGTTAGGTTAGTTAGTTTGGTTTGGTTGGGTTAGGTTAGTTTGGTTAGGTTAGGTTAGTTAGGTTAGGTTTGGTTAGTTAGGTTAGGTTAGGTTTGGTTAGTTTGGTTAGGTTAGTTAGGTTAGGTTAGTTAGGTTTGGTTAGTTTGGTTTGGTTGGTTTGGTTAGTTTTGGTTTGGTTAGGTTTGGGTTAGTTTGGTTTGGTTTGGTTTGGTTTGGTTAGTTAGGTTAGGTTAGTTAGGTTAGGTTAGGTTAGTTAGGTTAGGTTAGGTTAGTTTGGTTAGTTAGTTTGGTTAGGTTATAAGGTTGGGTTGGGTTAGTTTGGTTTGGTTAGGTTAGGTTAGGTTGGTTAGGTTTGGTTTGGTTAGGTTTGGTTAGGTTAGGTTAGGTTGGGTTAGGTTAGTTAGTTAGTTAGGTTAGGTTAGTTAGTTTGGTTAGGTTAGTTTGGTTAGGTTTGGTTTAGTTTGGTTTGGTTAGGTTAGTTAGTTGGTTTGGTTTGGTTAGTTTGGTTAGGTTAGGTTTGGTTAGTTTGGTTAGGTTTGGTTAGTTTGGTTAGGTTAGGTTAGTTTGGTTAGTTTGGTTTGGTTAGGTTAGGTTAGTTAGGTTAGGTTAGGTTAGGTTAGGTTAGGTTAGGTTAGTTTGGTTAGGTTAGTTTGGTTTGGTTAGGTTAGGTTAGGTTAGGTTAGGTTAGGTTTGGTTAGTTTAGGTTAGGTTAGGTTAGGTTAGTTTGGTTAGTTTAGTTTGGTTAGTTAGATTTGGTTTGGTTTGGTTAGTTGGGTTTGGTTTGGTTTGGTTAGGTTTGGTTAGTTTGGTTAGGTTAGGTTAGTTAGGTTAGTTAGGTTAGTTAGGTTAGGTTAGGTTAGTTTGGTTTGGTTTTGGTTAGTTAGGTTAGTTTGGTTTGGTTAGTTTGGTTTGGTTAGTTTGGTTTGGTTAGGTTAGTT
>NW_022639862.1:14091-14689 GCF_010583005.1 Odontomachus brunneus | reverse complement strand
GTTTGGTTTGGTTTGGTTAGTTTGGTTTGGTTAGTTTGGTTTGGTTTGGTTTGGTTTGGTTTGGTTGGTTGGTTTGGTTGGTTTGGTTTGGTTAGTTGGTTAGTTTGGTTTGGTTTGGTTAGTTAGGTTAGTTAGGTTAGGTTAGGTTAGGTTGGGTTAGGTTAGGTTAGTTTGGTTTGGTTAGTTTGGTTTGGTTTGGTTGGTTTGGTTAGGTTTGGTTAGTTGGGTTAGTTTGGTTTGGTTTGGTTGGTTTGGTTAGGTTAGGTTAGGTTAGTTTGGTTAGTTTGGTTTGGTTTGGTTAGTTTGGTTTGGTTTGGTTTGGTTGGTTTGGTTTGGTTAGTTTGGTTTGGTTTGGTTAGGTTTGGTTTGGTTGGTTAGGTTGGTTTGGTTTGGTTAGGTTAGGTTAGGTTGGGTTTGGTTAGGTTTGGTTTGGTTTGGTTTGGTTTGGTTAGTTAGTTAGTTAGGTTAGGTTGGGTTAGGTTGGTTTGGTTGGTTTGGTTTGGGTTTGGTTTGGTTAGTTTGGTTAGTTTGGTTTGGTTTGGTTGGTTTGGTTGGTTTGGTTTGGTTTGGTTAGTTGGGTTGGGTTTGGTTAGGTTAG
>NW_022639862.1:12222-13839 GCF_010583005.1 Odontomachus brunneus | reverse complement strand
GGTTTGGTTTGGTTTGGTTAGTTTGGTTTGGTTTGGTTTGGTTTGGTTTGGTTAGTTTTGGTTAGTTAGTTTGGTTGGGT
Source organism: Odontomachus brunneus (assembly GCF_010583005.1). Taxonomy (NCBI): domain Eukaryota; kingdom Metazoa; phylum Arthropoda; class Insecta; order Hymenoptera; family Formicidae; genus Odontomachus; species Odontomachus brunneus. Next base: position 13,759 of record NW_022639862.1, on the reverse strand, counting down.
TGGGTTTGGTTTGGTTGGTTTGGTTAGTTAGATTTTGGTTAGTTAGGTTGGGTTTGGTTTGGTTTGGTTGGTTAGGTTGGGTTGGGTTAGGTTAGGTTTGGTTAGGTTAGGTTGGGTTTGGTTTGGTTAGTTTGGTTTGGTTTGGTTAGGTTGGTTGGGTTGGTTAGTTTTTTGGTTTGGTTTGGTTAGTTTGGTTTGGTTGGGTTTGGTTGGGTTAGTTTGGTTTGGTTAGTTTGGTTTGGTTTGGTTTGGTTGGTTAGTTAGTTAGTTTGGTTAGTTTGGTTGGTTTGGTTAGTTTGGTTAGGTTAGTTTGGTTTGGTTTGGTTTGGTTGGTTAGTTAGTTAGTTTGGTTAGTTTGGTTGGTTTGGTTAGTTTGGTTAGGTTAGTTTGGTTTGGTTTGGTTTGGTTGGTTAGTTAGTTAGTTTGGTTAGTTTGGTTGGTTTGGTTAGTTTGGTTAGGTTAGTTTGGTTTGGTTTGGTTTGGTTGGTTAGTTAGTTAGTTTGGTTAGTTTGGTTGGTTTGGTTAGTTTGGTTAGGTTAGTTTGGTTTGGTTTGGTTTGGTTGGTTAGTTAGTTAGTTTGGTTAGTTTGGTTGGTTTGGTTAGTTTGGTTAGGTTAGTTTGGTTTGGTTTGGTTTGGTTGGTTAGTTAGTTAGTTTGGTTAGTTTGGTTGGTTTGGTTAGTTTGGTTAGGTTAGTTTGGTTTGGTTTGGTTTGGTTGGTTAGTTAGTTAGTTTGGTTAGTTTGGTTGGTTTGGTTAGTTTGGTTAGGTTAGTTTGGTTTGGTTAGTTTGGTTAGTTGGGTTTGGTTTGGTTGGTTTGGTTGGTTTGGTTAGTTAGTTTGGTTAGTTTGGTTAGTTAGTTTGGTTTGGTTTGGTTAGTTTGGTTTGGTTAGTTTGGTTAGTTTGGTTTGGTTTGGTTTGGTTTGGTTAGTTTGGTTAGGTTAGTTTGGTTTGGTTAGTTTGGTTAGTTTGGTTTGGTTAGTTTGGTTTGGTTTGGTTTGGTTGGTTAGTTAGTTAGTTTGGTTAGTTTGGTTGGTTTGGTTAGTTTGGTTAGGTTAGTTTGGTTTGGTTAGTTTGGTTAGTTTGGTTTGGTTAGTTTGGTTTGGTTTGGTTTGGTTGGTTAGTTAGTTAGTTTGGTTAGTTTGGTTGGTTTGGTTAGTTTGGTTAGGTTAGTTTGGTTTGGTTTGGTTTGGTTTGGTTTGGTTAGGTTAGTTTGGTTAGTTTGGTTAGTTAGGTTGGGTTTGGTTTGGTTGGGTTTGGTTTGGTTTGGTTTGGTTGGTTGGTTGGTTTGGTTTGGTTGGTTAGTTATAAGGTTGGGTTAGGTTTGGTTTGGTTAGTTTGGTTAGTTTGGTTTGGTTAGTTTGGTTTGGTTTGGTTTGGTTTGGTTAGTTTGGTTTGGTTAGGTTGGGTTAGTTAGATAAGGTTGGGTTGGGTTTGGTTTGGTTAGTTTGGTTTGGTTAGTTAGGTTGGGTTGGTTGGGTTGGTTTGGTTTGGTTTGGTTTGGTTGGTTTGGTTTGGTTTGGTTTGGTTTGGTTTGGTT
>NW_022639862.1:10564-11724 GCF_010583005.1 Odontomachus brunneus | reverse complement strand
GGTTAGGTTAGGTTAGGTTTGGTTTGGTTAGTTTGGTTTGGTTAGTTTTGTTGGGTTGGGTTGTTTGGTTAGGTTAGGTTTGGTTTGGTTAGGTTTGGTTAGGTTAGGTTAGTTTGGTTGGGTTAGTTTTAGGTTAGGTTTGGTTAGGTTGGGTTGGGTTAGTTTTGGTTAGTTTGGTTTGGTTTGGTTTGGTTTGGTTAGTTTGGTTTGGTTAGGTTAGGTTAGGTTAGGTTTGGTTTGGTTAGTTTGGTTTGGTTAGGTTAGGTTAGGTTAGGTTTGGTTTGGTTAGTTTGGTTTGGTTAGGTTAGGTTAGGTTAGGTTTGGTTTGGTTAGTTTGGTTTGGTTAGGTTAGGTTAGGTTAGGTTTGGTTTGGTTAGTTTGGTTTGGTTAGGTTAGGTTAGGTTAGGTTTGGTTTGGTTAGTTTGGTTTGGTTAGGTTAGGTTAGGTTAGGTTTGGTTTGGTTAGTTTGGTTTGGTTAGGTTAGGTTAGGTTAGGTTTGGTTTGGTTAGTTTGGTTTGGTTAGGTTAGGTTAGGTTAGGTTTGGTTTGGTTAGTTTGGTTTGGTTAGGTTAGGTTAGGTTAGGTTTGGTTTGGTTAGTTTGGTTTGGTTAGGTTAGGTTAGGTTAGGTTTGGTTTGGTTAGTTTGGTTTGGTTAGGTTAGGTTAGGTTAGGTTTGGTTTGGTTAGTTTGGTTTGGTTAGGTTAGGTTAGGTTAGGTTTGGTTTGGTTAGGTTTGGTTAGGTTAGGTTAGTTTGGTTGGGTTAGTTTTAGGTTAGGTTTGGTTAGGTTGGGTTGGGTTAGTTTTGGTTAGTTTGGTTTGGTTTGGTTTGGTTTGGTTAGTTTGGTTTGGTTTGGTTAGTTAGATTAGTTTAGGTTAGGTTGGTTTGGTTTGGTTAGTTAGTTAGGTTAGGTTAGGTTTGGTTTGGTTAGGTTAGTTAGATTAGTTAGTTAGTTTGGTTAGGTTTGGTTAGTTTGGTTAGTTAGGTTAGGTTAGTTTAGGTTTGGTTGGGTTAGGTTAGGTTAGGTTGGGTTAGGTTAGGTTAGTTTGGTTGGGTTGGGTTGGTTAGTTTGGTTAGTTAGATTAGGTTAGGTTAGGTTAGGTTAGTTGGTTTGGTTTGGTTTGGTTAGGTTAGGTTAGGTTAGGTTGGGTTAGTTTGGTTTG
>NW_022639862.1:8093-10554 GCF_010583005.1 Odontomachus brunneus | reverse complement strand
TAGTTTGGTTTGGTTTGGTTAGTTTGGTTTGGTTAGTTTGGTTAGTTAGGTTAGGTTAGTTTGGTTTGGTTAGGTTAGTTAGTTTGGTTAGTTGGTTTGGTTAGGTTGGGTTGGGTTAGGTTAGTTTGGTTTGGTTTGGTTTGGTTTGGTTAGTTTGGTTTGGTTGGTTTGGGTTTGGTTAGTTAGTTAGTTTGGTTTGGTTTGGTTAGTTTGGTTTGGTTTGGTTAGGTTAGGTTAGGTTAGGTTAGGTTTGGTTTGGTTTGGTTAGTTTGGTTAGGTTAGGTTAGGTTAGTTAGTTAGTTAGGTTAGGTTTGGTTAGGTTAGGTTGGTTGGTTAGGTTAGTTAGTTGGGTTAGGTTAGTTAGGTTAGGTTAGGTTAGGTTAGTTTGGTTTGGTTAGTTTGGTTTGGTTTGGTTTGGTTAGTTTGGTTTGGTTAGTTTGGTTTGGTTTGGTTAGTTAGATTAGTTTAGGTTAGGTTAGTTTGGTTTGGTTAGTTAGTTAGGTTAGGTTAGGTTAGTTTGGTTAGGTTAGTTGGTTTGGTTAGTTTGGTTAGTTAGGTTAGGTTAGGTTAGGTTAGGTTAGGTTAGGTTAGGTTAGTTTGGTTAGTTTGGTTTGGTTTGGTTTGGTTAGTTTGGTTAGTTAGTTGTTTGGTTTGGTTAGTTTATAAGGTTGGGTTAGGTTGGGTTAGTTAGTTTGGTTAGTTTGGTTAGGTTAGGTTGGTTTGGTTAGGTTAGTTTGGTTAGGTTAGGTTAGGTTTGGTTTGGTTAGGTTTGGTTTGGTTAGGTTAGTTGGGTTAGGTTAGGTTATAAGGTTAGGTTGGGTTTGGTTTGGTTAGTTTGGTTTGGTTAGGTTAGTTTGGTTTTGGTTTGGTTAGTTTGGTTAGTTAGTTAGGTTAGTTGGTTAGTTGGGTTGGGTTAGGTTGGTTAGTTTGGTTGGTTTGGTTAGGTTGGGTTAGGTTTGGTTGGGTTTGGTTAGTTTGGTTTGGTTAGTTTGGTTTGGTTAGGTTAGGTTAGGTTAGGTTAGGTTAGGTTAGGTTAGGTTAGGTTAGGTTAGTTTGGTTTGGTTAGTTTGGTTTGGTTTGGTTTGGTTAGGTTAGGTTGGGTTAGGTTAGTTAGGTTAGGTTAGGTTAGGTTAGTTAGTTTGGTTAGGTTAGGTTTGGTTTGGTTAGTTTGGTTAGGTTAGGTTAGGTTAGGTTTGGTTTGGTTTGGTTAGGTTAGGTTTGGTTAGGTTAGGTTAGGTTAGGTTAGGTTAGGTTAGTTAGTTAGGTTAGGTTAGGTTAGGTTAGATTTGGTTAGGTTAGGTTAGGTTAGTTTGGTTTGGTTAGGTTTGGTTAGTTTTGGTTAGGTTAGGTTAGTTTGGTTAGTTAGTTAGGTTAGGTTAGGTTAGGTTAGGTTAGTTTGGTTGGTTTGGTTAGGTTAGGTTAGTTTTGGTTTGGTTTGGTTTGGTTTGGTTTGGTTAGTTTTAGTTTGGTTAGGTTAGGTTAGTTTGGTTTGGTTTGGTTAGGTTAGGTTAGGTTAGGTTAGTTAGGTTAGGTTAGGTTAGGTTAGGTTGTTTGGTTAGGTTAGGTTTGGTTTGGTTAGTTTGGTTAGGTTAGGTTAGGTTAGGTTTGGTTTGGTTTGGTTAGGTTAGGTTTGGTTAGGTTAGGTTAGGTTAGGTTAGGTTAGGTTAGGTTAGGTTAGGTTAGGTTAGGTTAGTTTGGTTAGGTTAGGTTAGGTTGGGTTTGGTTTGGTTAGGTTAGGTTTGGTTAGTTTGGTTAGTTGGGTTGGGTTGGGTTGGGTTGGGTTTGGTTTGGTTAGTTTGGTTAGTTTGGTTAGGTTAGGTTTGGTTTGGTTTGGTTAGTTATAAGGTTGGGTTGGTTAGTTTGGTTGGGTTGGGTTTGGTTTGGTTAGTTTTTGGTTAGTTAGGTTAGGTTAGTTATAAGGTTTGGTTTGGTTTGGTTGGGTTGGGTTAGTTTGGTTTGGTTAGGTTGGGTTGGGTTGGGTTAGGTTAGTTAGGTTAGGTTAGGTTAGGTTAGGTTAGGTTAGGTTAGGTTTGGTTAGTTTGGTTTGGTTAGGTTGGGTTAGGTTTGGTTAGGTTAGTTAGGTTTGGTTTGGTTAGTTGTTAGGTTAGGTTAGGTTAGGTTAGGTTAGGTTAGGTTAGGTTAGGTTAGGTTAGGTTAGGTTAGGTTAGGTTAGGTTAGGTTAGGTTAGGTTAGGTTAGGTTAGGTTAGGTTAGGTTAGGTTAGGTTAGGTTAGGTTAGGTTAGGTTAGGTTAGGTTAGGTTAGGTTAGGTTAGGTTAGGTTAGGTTAGGTTAGGTTAGGTTAGGTTAGGTTAGGTTAGGTTAGGTTAGGTTAGGTTAGGTTAGGTTAGGTTAGGTTAGGTTAGGTTAGGTTAGGTTAGGTTAGGTTAGGTTAGGTTAGGTTAGGTTAGGTTAGGTTAGGTTAGGTTAGGTTAGGTTAGGTTAGGTTAGGTTAGGTTAGGTT
>NW_022639862.1:7724-7905 GCF_010583005.1 Odontomachus brunneus | reverse complement strand
GGTTTGGTTTGGTTAGGTTAGGTTAGGTTAGGTTTGGTTTGGTTAGGTTGGGTTAGTTAGATTTGGTTTGGTTAGTTTGGTTTGGTTAGGTTTGGTTTGGTTAGGTTAGGTTAGTTAGGTTTGGTTAGGTTAGGTTAGGTTAGGTTAGGTTAGGTTAGTTAGTTTGGTTGGGTTTGGTTAG
>NW_022639861.1:67650-68256 GCF_010583005.1 Odontomachus brunneus | reverse complement strand
CGTAAAAATAGGCTATTTTTACGGCCGGCGAATGTAAAAACCCCCTTAACTCCTCTTTTATTTCCCTCAGCCCTTCCATCATCTCCCTCTTCCATCCCTTTTTTCCCCTTCCTCCCTCTCCTTCTTCTCTTACCCATTCCCGTTCATTTCATTTCTTTTCTGAGGCGATCTGTTTAGCTTCTTTCCTCTTCTGAACGCGCACCAGTCTCCCTACTCCTCCTTTTCCCTTACCTTCTTTTCTATCGATTCTTTTTTCCCTTTCCAAATCTTGTCCGAACTTATACTCCCCTCGCTCTCCGCTATTCTACTTCCATTATCTCCCTCTTTCCTTCCATTATATTTTCTTTCCCTTTCTTCTCCATTTCTCCCTTTACTCCCTTGCTCTTCTCTCCCTTTTCCCCTTTACCTAGTCAGCCCTCTTTGCTGTTCTTCCCTTATCTACACTCCTTTTCCTGTTCCTTCTGTCCTTATCATATTTTCTTTCATCTATTTTCTATCCACCTCTCCAGATATCTCTTCTCTCACTCTTTTCTCTCCTCTCTCTCTCCACCTCTCCTCTGTCTTTTCTAATCTTTCCATACCTGCTTCCTTTCTTCCTTCTTTATT
>NW_022639861.1:65986-67640 GCF_010583005.1 Odontomachus brunneus | reverse complement strand
TCTCCACCTCTCTTCTGTCTTTTCTAATCTTTCCATACCTGCTTCCTTTCTTCCTTCTTTATTCTTTAGCCTCACCCTCCCACACCTCACTCAAGTTCTCCCATCAATCTTTCACTCTATTCCTACACTCACCCTCTTCACACTCTCAATCGCTCTTTCATTCTCTTTTATTCTCTTTCTCACTTGTCCTGAAAACGTTAGTCACTCTCACTCGCTCCGGAAACGGAATCTCGTCTTATAACTATTTATATTCCTCTATTTCCATTACATAGTTATAAAACTAAGGGAGAGTGATGTCGGTTGTAACAAAAAAAAAAGGTTTTTGCAGCTAACTAGTTTATTATAAATCACAGAGAATCTTAACTTTACGTGAAAACAAAGGGCTTTCTTGGTTTTGATTATAACATAATAGACATTATAAAAAGCAACAAATTATAAAAAAATATTTTCTTTAAAGGCATCGCCGCAATTTGTTACTATTGACATCACGGTAGGATCAATTGTACCACTTTAGGTTATCAGTTGTAACACAATAATGAATATACCAATACGGAAATCATTCAGCAGTATGCTAGTGAACATTATGCAACATAAAAAAAGAAACAGAAACATAATAACCGTGAGATCTCAAACATTATAAACAAAAATAACTGTCGTTAATAATGATCAAATATTCAATCAGATTCAGCTAATAAAAATAATAGATGATTAGTAAAAGTAACTGCACGCGATTCTATTACTTGGACAATTATCACATAATAAAGGAGTTTTTGTTGTGGCAACAGAAGAATTTTTTCAGTGATAATTCAAACTCTAATATAATTGTAACATGTTACAATCGACACTATTGATTGTTATTTTTGCAACCATCGCAGCTTGTTTCCATTAAATGTCTATTAAACTCACATGCAAACAATAAGTTGAATTGATACCTTATTCCAAAGCTTGATATTTATATATTCATATCAAACAAAATGATTTTATGACAAAATTGTTATGGGACGAGTTTAAACAAAATAACGGTGAACAAAGTTAACGATTTGGCATTGATTCCAAAGGAATAGGCACTGACAAATTTGTACTGGCGAACACCCCCTCGTTTCTTCATCAATAACTTCTGTTTGTTGTGTGGGGGGGCGGGGGACCCCTCGGCCGTGCATAAACATGTACTGTTTTATATATTGGGTGTACAACTTAGTTCGGTCCGTTTTCAAAAGATGGCTCTAGGTGCTATAAATAGTTGACGGCGACAGCTGATTTTTGCTGTATCGTGAAGTGTCAATATCTGTCAACCAAATATTGTTTACAAGCCTTTGAGTTTTGCACAACAAGTTTAATTTTTACTGCGTTGAAAATGTCGAGTTTCGTTCCAAATAAGCACCATTTGCGGGAAGTTTTGATTTTCTGTTTCAATTGGAAGAAAAGTGCAGCTGAAGCGCATCGAATGCTTGTGGAAGTTTATGGTGAATCTGCACCGTCGGATAAATCTTGCAGAGAATGGTTTCGACGATTTCAAAGTGGTGATTTTAGTGTTGAAGACAAAGAGCGTTCGGGTCAACCGAAAAAGTTTGAAGATGAAGAATTAGAAACATTACTCGATCAAGATTCGTGTCAAACGCAAAAAGAGCTCGCAAGAACATTGGAAGTTACTCAA
>NW_022639861.1:57298-63808 GCF_010583005.1 Odontomachus brunneus | reverse complement strand
GCCATATTTTACAGTTTTTCTTCGATAAAGGCGAGAACGCAAGCCAGGCGGCTGAAAATGTAAATAGTGTTTATGGTCCTTATACTGTAACAGCCAATCACGCACAATTTTGGTTTTGTCGATTCCGTTCCGGTAATTTTGATGTCAAAGATGCACCACTGGAAGGCCAATTGTCGAAAATGTCAATAAAATAATGGAAATCGTCGAGTCCGACCGTCATGTAAGCACTGTTTCGATTGCCCAGGAGCTAAACATTGCACAAAAAACCGTTTGGAACCACTTGAATAAGGCTGGATACAAAAAGAAGCTCGATGTATGGGTGCCACACGAGTTAACGCAAAAAAACCTCATAGACCGAATTTCCATCTGCGAATCGCTGCTGAATCGCAACAAAATTGATCCATTTCTGCAGCGTATGGTAACTGGTGATGAAAAGTGTGTCACTTACGACAACGTCAAACAAAAACGGTTGTGGTCAAAACGCGGTGAGCCGGCGCAAACGGTGGCCAAGCCAAGATTGACGGTCAGGAAGGCTTTGCTGTGTGTTTGGTGGGATTGGCAGGGAATCATCCACTATGAGCTGCTCCCCTACGGCCAAACTCTTAATTCGGACTGTCAACAATTGGACTGTCTGAAAGAATCAATCGCCCAGAAGCGGCCAGCTTTGGCCAATAGGAGAGGAATTGTGTTCCATCAGGACAACGCCAGGCCACACACATCGATAGTGACTCGCCAGAAGCTCCGGGAGCTTGGTTGGGAAGTTCTTATGCATCCACCTTATAGTCCGGACCTGGCACCAAGTGATTACCACCTGTTCCTGTCTATGGCGAGTGATTTTGCTGGTGAAAAATTCGCCTCAAGAGAAGCTTTTGAAAATTGACTGACCCAGTTTTTTGCCAATAGGGACAAGGTTTTCTATGAGAGAGGCATAATGGAATTACCTTCAAAATGGCAACAAGTTATCGAACAAAACGGTGCATATTTGACCTAAATCGGATCATTCTAACTATGCTAAGTAAAGCCTTCAATTTCATGCAAAAATAATAAATTTCTTTTTACTACAGATTTCTTTTTACTACCTTATATTTTATTACAGAAAATTATTCGAAATTTATTTGGACGAAGCAACATCAGAAATCTTGAAAAATTGAAAAAAAATTTGATTTTTTCTCCATTATTAACTTTCTCTACGGAAGAGGGAAAATTTATTTTAGATACGGATGCCTCTGATAATGAGATTGGAGCAGTTTTGTCTCAAGTTCAGGGAAGGTCATAGCTTATTATAGTCGTGTTTTGAGTAAGACAGAAAGAAATTATTGTGTAACACGGCGGGAACTTTTGGCAGTAGTGGATTTGTTAAAATATTTTCATCATTATTTGTACGGGAGAAATTTTATTGTTCGATCGGATCATATTTCTTTAAGATGGTTGATACCAATTAGAGATATTGAAGGTCAATTAGTTCGATGATTGGAAAGACTTTAGCAATATAATTTTGAAATTCAGTGTCGAAAGGGAAGTTATAAAAATGCAGATGGTCTTTCATATCGTCCATATGAACAGTTTTTTTTGTAATTATTGTAAGAAAGTTGAGGATAAAGAAATATGAAATAAAATGGAAAAAATAGATTAATTTATTTCAGAAAAAGAATTGGGAAATTGGAAAATTGAAAGAATTGGTCAAATTGTTTTAGGAGAAAAACAAAAAAATTGAAGGAAGGAACAATTGGAATCTCAAGTAGTCTCCATTTTTCTTCAAGAAAAAGAACAAGGTCAGCGCCCTTCTTGGCAAAAAATAATATCTCAAGATCTGCGAGAATTTACTGGAATCATTGGGATGCCTTGTTTGTATATAAAGGAATTTCATAAAAAATGGGAATCGGTAACATTGAAAAAAAATATTTTATAAATTGTTGTTCCTCAAAAATTAATTGTTGAAATGTTAAGAAAAGCACATGATTCTTCTTCAAGTGGACATTTCAGGATAAACAGGACGTTAGCTAGAATTCGTCGAGGTTTTTACTGGGCGACCTGTAAAAAAGATGTGGAAAGTTGATGCCGATCTTGTGATGTCTGTTTTGCAAAGGCAGGTCCTTCGAGAAAGGGAAAATCTCCACTTCAGATTAATAATATTGGTGCTCCGTTTGATAGAGTTTAAATAGATATTTTGGAACCTTTTACAGTTAGTTCTTATGAATATAGGTATTTACTTATTGTAGTAGATTGTTTTTCAAAATGGGTGGAAGCTATTCTATTAAAAAAATATCAGAGCATTTTCAGTAGCTGAAGCTTTTGTTACATTCTCGTCATGAAATTCCTCTTGAAATTCATATTGATCAAGGAAAATTTTTTGAATCAAAGCTTTTTCGGAAACTTTCGTATTTATTAGGAATGAAAAAAACAAAGACAACTGCTTTACATCCTCAATCTAATGGTCAGGTGGAACGGCAATAAAGAACAATTTTAAATTATTTGGCGAAATTTGTTTCTAATCATCAGAAAGATTTGGATTGTTGGATTCCTATGTGTCTTTTAGCTTATCGTTCTTCAAATTATGAGACTACAAAATTTACTCCTTCGGAACTTTATTTTGCATCTGACTTTCGAATTCCTCTTGATCTTTTGCGAAGAACTTTTCCATGAGAAAAAGAGTTTTCATGAGAAGAATCTTATGTTTCCGGGCTGAGAAAGAAATTAGATTTAATTCATAGGTTGACACGCAATTCTTTATTCTTAATATCAGAAAAGATAAGGTCGTCCTATGATAAGAAAGCAAGGGATGTTGTTTTCTTGCCTGGATAAAAAGTGTGGTTTTATAATCCACATCGTGTGGTTTTATAATCCACATGTTAGGGAAAAGACTCCCAGCTTTAGAAGTTTGGAAAGTCCTTATAAAATTGTGAAAAAGTTGAGTGATGTAGTTTATTATATTCAAATGTCTCTAAGGCATAGGAATAAAATTGTTCATATGTATAGATTAGCTTTTTTTCAAAAAAGAAAATTAAGTAATGATACATCCGAAAATTTGTAGAATATCTTACGAAATTTTCCAAAGATAGATATGCGTTTTTGTAGTTATTTGTTTTAGGAAAAATTTGCTGTTGGGCTCGTCAAGAGGATTTATCTTAGAAGATTTGTAAACAATAGAGAAGACCGCCCCACCCACGGTTTTTGACCGTGGTTTTTCCGTGAGGCATTGAGTGAATGCCGGAGCGGGGACTTGGGATGTTCTTGAAGGAGAACGTTGGGTCCACGGATGCTACCCCCCTCTCCCTTTGTCCGAAGACTAGAAACGCAACGGTCGAATTCATGGGAGGAGCGTCGACCCCCTTGACCTTCTGAAAGATTTGACTTGGACCTGGAAGGACGGTGCCTGCACGCAGGACGTCCCGCAGGGCCTGAAGCAACAGCACGGACTGGGGCAGGAAGCCGTCTTGGTGCCTGAAAGTCAGCATCGGAATTCTAGAGGAAGATTGATTGGGATCTGATGATGCTCGGTAACCTGTAGCAGCAGCTCAGGGTAGAGCAGGGTATCATCTTGGTGTCCTTGAAAAACGATCTTTTGGAGCCCCTCCCTTGAATTGTCGGGACAACAATTTTGAGACAGAGGGAGCAGTGTTGCGTCCGTGCCTTTGGGATATGTAAAGACATCCGATTGATGGTCTAAGATGACAAGCGTTTTTTTACGTTGGGTTGTTAGGCGAAGTAAACAACAACTGACGACAGAGTTGACAGCGAGTCATGGTTGCGAACGGACGTATATAGATTGTATTGTAATCGAGCTTGTTTAATTGTGAATTGCTGTAAATAGTAAAGCTTCTCGTTTTTATATAAAGTGTTACATTCATTCCTCTCGTGCGTGATCGCGAGTGCAAGCGTGAGTGTAACATTATTAATCATTTTATGCAAAAATAATATTATATTTATTAATCATATTTTATTTGATGATTTTAAGTCGGATAAAATAAAGCCATGATTTCAAAGAACTTATCAATATGTTATATTGAACTTATCAAATCGCTACATTGATATTTACGTTTAAATTTAGAATAAATTCTGCTATATAATAAATATGTTCTTTTCGGGTACCGTATCACGGATTTCCACCTCAAATATCACGCCATAGATGTTCAATATTTTGAGTGTGTACTCCCGTATATAGATTTACAAAGTTTCCATTATGGTTTACTTTTTTATAGGTGTAGATATAATTGCTTAATGAGTCATATGCTCACCAACAATCGCTATGTATAATAGTGCTCAGTAGAATATGACAATGCATAATTGGAATTAAAACATCAGATGATTTTTGTTCAACAGATACAACAAATAAACGATCCATGTTTCACTCTATAGCTAAATAACCATTGTCCAATTATAAGACGTCCACGATGATATTTACATCTACCAAATTTAGCTTCATCGATTTCCACAATTAAGTTTGAGCCGACAGTTTGTGTATTATCATCTGACATCCATTGTGCTAGAAGCTTTATATTGATATGTATATACATATATATTTGCTTACGTGTGTATGTGTATTTATACATGTTTGTCTATCTACATATGTGTTATATTAATATTGAAATTATAAAACGTACCTCATGACAAAAATTTGTCCAGTCAACAGCTGTGCGAGATAAAATGGATAATTCTGTTTGCAAAAATAATTGACGTGGAGAATTTAACAACGTGAACAAATCAGACGACATACGTCGGATAAATTTAATGCAGCACGCGCAAACCATGTCCCCGTCACAGCACTAATTTTAAAATTACATGTTTCTTGCTTTCCTATCACGAATTTGTTTTTAGCACAGTGAAGAATAAGAAATTGCGATTGCTGCATATCTAAATATTATGTTGTATATAATCGTATTGCAATGTGGGCACTTCGTTTGATCCCGAATAACTTTTTTGGCTAAATATTTAACTAGTTCAGCATAATTATATGTTAAATGTAGAAATTCGTGATATAACATACTGAACGAAAAGAAGGAATACTATATGTGCTCATTTCTAAACGATAACTGAACAGTAATTGTCTACATATATGTACAATTCTATTTTCAAAGTCAGAACGTTTGTATATAAACAAGAATTAAATATACAGACAAACTGAAGCAATTCTATCTACACGGTGTCAAAGAAATCTATATTCTATGTGATTTCGTTTGTTAAATTTTTTAACAAATAACAAGCAACGCTTAAAACCTTTAGAAGGTTACTCAGAAAGGTGACCTCTATTATATATGTAAAGGTCAAAGACATTGGAGAAGGGTCCCCTAAAATAAATAATTACCCAAAATGGTTTCGGCCATGTCTCTAGGTTTAACGTTTTTATGCATTTTTTTTTTATTGAAGTGGCTTGTGTACTCTATATATATAAAAAAAAGTATCAAAAATATTTTCTATATATTTCTGAAACATTTCAGTAATATTTTAGATACATTTCAAATATTACAAAATAGTAGACATTTTATGTATTTGAAAGATATCTAAAACATTTCTGGAATATTTCTTTGAAATATTTCATATTTTATTAAAAGTTTTTTGAAAGCTTTCTGAAATATGTCGGTACTGTGTGGGGTTTTACAGTGAGTTTGATAGCTTGTACTAGTAAACACTGAATGCACACTGTGTTCATTGATCGTTCTTTTATATAACGTCGTTTCAAGCTATATTAATATTGCTTATTCTATTAACGCGCAAGTTATTCAAGTAAAACAATATTTCTTAGGAAGCGGGTGAACGTTGATTTTGTCGCTCTAACTGCGACTTTAACTTATCGGATCCTTTTACCATTTAAAAAGTTTGTGAACTTTTGAAACGACGTTATATAAAAGAACGATCAATGAACACAGTGTACATTCAGTGTTTACTAGTACAAGCTATCAAACTCACTGTAAAACCCCACACAGTACCGACATATTTCAGAAAGCTTTCAAAAAACTTTTAATAAAATATGAAATATTTCAAAGAAATATTCCAGAAATGTTTTAGATATTTTTCAGATACATAAAATGTCTACTATTTTGTAATATTTGAAATGTATCTAAAATATTACTGAAATGTTTCAGAAATATATGGAAAATATTACTTACTGATTATATTGATTAAATGACAATAATAGAATCAATTGATAATTCATCGCAGCAAATATATAACTTATTCAATCTGCAAAACATTTGCTTAAAATTATGTTCATTCAACCAATCTCATTAACTGTACCACTCTTTCTTTTATTGTACGAATGTTGTACATTTTAAAGCTAAAAAATATGTGAAGATATATTTTAGACCATCTTTATTTAGCAAAAGAAACTAGTGCAAGCGACCGAATTCGTTATTAATACTAACGCTCCTACAGAATTACTTTTCTTTTTCTGCATATTAATGACAAAAGAAGTATAAATAATTGTTAGTTTTAAGTTGTAATATTAATTTTTCAATTTATTCCTGCATACATATATATATATATATATATATATATATATATATATATATATAT